>NC_056667.1:188344843-188644843 GCF_018350195.1 Panthera tigris
CGTCCAGTCTTGCCAGCCATGAGACAACTGAAGAGATTTTCCAATCATCCCTGAATTTGTTTCCTCATGTGTGTTCATGACATTTCTCACGTGCTCAAATGGAGTAATTGTATTGAATAAAACACATAAAAGTGGAATCCTGAAAGATGTTGCTTAATCAGAAAACGGGGAGTTATTGATTCCAGATCTAGCTTTCTGATTTCCGCCAGAAACTGCACACCTGGGTTGGGAATTTCTGTCTTTTCTGGAAGTTGATGTGCGTGGAGATGTTAAAGGAAAAGGGAGACGCTTTCCAAAACGATTTCTTTTTCTTTCAAGTACTCCCTGTGGGTGCTTTACCCACCCTTGTTGGAGATGATTCTACTAGTTTGCAAAAACCTTTGTGCATTGACAGATGGCTTTGGGAAACTGCAAATATAGGAGGGTTCAAAGGACCTCTCAATTAGGCATGATGTTGGGAGAGTTTAGGTTAAATTCAAGGATCCTAAGTTCACTTCTCAAATTCAGAATGAGACTTGTTTCCTTTGCTGCAGAATAAACAGATCGTTAGGGCACCTCTGCTATGTAGTATTCACAGCTGCAGAGGATGGGGGGCCACACAGCTCATGTCACTCTAGTCTCTGATCTAGCCCCAAGCACCTGGTCATTATTTGTTTACTATTTGTTTAAGGGAACAAAGAAACAGGCTCTCTCTTCCCAGGCAGTGAGAAAAGGCATTCCCTTCCCAGGTTCATAAAGCTCTAGAGGCCCTCTCCCTACAGAGAGCTATCAAATCCCAGGTTTGAAGAGCCCCCCCCCCACCAGTATGTCATCAGAGGCTGTGTCCTTCTTTTTTGTAAGTCACTTTCCTGAGGCAGGGTCAATATTATTATTCCCATTTTTCACATTTTGCACAGTAGATCAATTTTCAATTCCCAACAACAGAACTTCCTCAATTTTTATATGATGAAACTTAACTCCAATCATATGGGCATAAAGAATATGCATACCCACCAGAGCATTGTTTGATTTCAGGAAGGAATTTTACTTCACCTTAAAATATGGTCTATAGTAGCCTAATTGTGAAAAAAAATGCATTGTGTGTGGGCCTCTTTTGCATATTTAGATACAGAAGAATGTGAGCAGTCGCCAGATAATATAATTTTCATCCAGCCAAATATCGAGTACAATGAAGAAAATGCAACTTTTGCAGTGTGATTTATACATGCTTATATACCCTTCATTTTTAGTCTATATGAAATGCAGACATTTATAGTTCTATAACCAGAGGAATAAAATTTGAATGTGTAGTAAAACGAGAAATGTATTTTAAATGGGCTTTAGAAACAGAACTGGGGAAGTCATCAAGAGGCCACAGTCACTAATGTCATTGGTTATTTTGTAGATGGCCACTCAGATGGAGGCCTGGCAGGCGTAGGATTGAATTTGGGCTGATGGGCAGTGGGAGATGGAGTGATGGCTTCCTGTAAGTGATTGAGATACACCAACATAGTAATCCAGGCTGGCCATAAAGCAGCCATAAAGCCTGTATGAGAAATTCCTTCTGCCCATGTGAGGCATCCTTATTTTTTTACTTTTAAAAGAAGAACTATTTTATGATTTGGCATAGATCATTGATTGTGGTGCTTTTCTATTTCAGGTATCTCCCAGCTGTGTTCTGTGTCAAATTCATAAAACAAACCAACAAAAATAAACCATTATTTTCACAAAATATTGGAAGAATGAGTGGCCATTTGCCTATCAGTGCCTATCACTTCCAATGTAACTCCCTTGGACATGTATTATAGAAGCAACTTATCAGCCCCAAGTGATATATGGGAAAGAGGGAGAATTAAAGAATGTTCCTTATTGTGATGGGCAGCTGAAATTCTTCTCCTTTGTCCTAGCAGAACTCAGTATATCAATTGGAAACATGTGTCATGTGGTTTGAGTGATGATGAATCTGTTCCCCCTCCAACCCTGACTGCAGGGATGTCATGTGACCCAAGCTGGGCCAATCATAGTCCTCCTCAGGACTTTTCCATGAGCACTCTAAGGGAAGACTGGTTCATTCCAATAGTATTATTAGATGGGGGGATATGGGCTAAACGTTGCTGGCAGCCATTTTTTTTAAGCACATGGAGAAAAGCATCCTAAAGACCAAAGTCAAGCCAAGCTGAGCTCAGAGATGGAGAGAAACCAAGCTCATTACCCAGTTTAAATCTCAAAATTCAGTCATACTTGATTCTAGTAATAAATCTCCTTTTCAATTTTGTGAACTACAAAACTTCCTTTTTTGTTGTAGTTTTAGTTGAGTTTCTTCTATTACTTGCCACCCCCAAAAAGCCCTAATACACTTGAAGTTTATAAGACTATACATTGTCCATACTTACCAGCCTTCCTTGTAGCTTAGGCGGGGGCCACGTGACTAGTTATTGTCAATAGATTGTGAGCAGAAGTGATCAAACTTTGAGGCATTTAAGAGATGGTGTGCCTCTGCCAGCCCTCTCTTCTGTTGCAGAGACTAAGAGGCCATGCCTACAAGCTAGTGTGGCTAGAAGATGACAGAGCCTGCATCACCCCAGATCACTCAGACCATGTAGAAAGAGCCTCTCCCCCACTTCTGCCAGCCTTTGCTGTGTTAAGCAACTAAGATTTCAAGAATAATTTGTTATGGGCACACACGGGCTTGTGGTAGAAATTGAGCTCAGCTCTATGGAACAATTAAGAAAGTTAGATTTTTCCTTGTTCCCCTGAGTTTGTGGCTAAAATCCATGTCCATCAACTAGTTTTTTGTAATGCTTCTTCATAGCATAAGAAGTAGAGGTAGGGGATGTCACAAGACACAAAAGAACCAAGACACAAGAAGACACAAAAGAACCAAGAATAAGGAGACAATGAGCACAGGAGCTCTCTTCAGTTTTGTGCCTAGAGAGAGTGGTAGGATCTCAGCCTCAGAGGAAACCAACATTCCCTGAGTTCAACTGTGAGTCAAATACTTTACCTACATTATTTCATTCCACTTTCACCAATAAGCCATGAGATGATATGATTTCTGTTTCATTGACAAGGAAACTGAATTCCAGAGAGATTAAGTAGAGCCACAGTTTCCTGGCTATGAGGGGTCAGCTTTGAATCCTATCTGTTCAGCTGTACAATCTAGCCCAAATTATTCTGTTATTGCTATTAATAGTAGTGTAAATATTACTTACAGATAATCCGTTCCAGATGTACTTAAAACACCAGCCTCTCCCACCCACCCTTCAACATAGAGAAAGCAGGATCCACCCATATCTGATCTGAGTCCTCAGGTTCAACCATGTCAGTGCTTTAGGAGCAAAATGCATGCCTTCCAGTCCCTGGCACCCCAATTACCCTGTCCCTGAATTCTTATGTCCTTTGTCTGGCCACCACTGGAATGTGCTGGTCTTTTCTTCAATATCCTGTCTGGCATTGTCCTTCTTAGCTTAATCAATTTTGCTTTGGGCACCCAGCCAATTTGGGTCCCATAATTCCTCATTCCCAGTTCCTCATATTCTCTAGGCTATTTCTCTTTGCCTTGACAAATTTCCTGAACTGATGGTCCCCATTTCTAACTAATTTGTCAGCCAATATCCTCCCTTCAGCTTAACCTACAAGTTTCTTAGTCTATGTCCAATCATTTTCTCTGCACCTATGACAGACTACCCATCATTCTTATCTCTTTGCAACATTAGCATTCTCAAAAAACATTTATAAGTGATCACCCTCTGGGTTTCTAGTAGAATATGGTTTAAATTTCAAATCACAGTAATTTGGTGAAGGAGATATTTTCTTCTCAAACTTCTAACTTATCTTAGCCTCAATGAGTGTCTTATTCTAAATCCCCATGCATTTACACCAAATATATATTGCTACGTAACGTGTAAAACATGAAATATAGAGAAACTGACTGGCCATTGTAGGATTCTCCCAAACTGAACAACAAGCACAAAAGTATTGAAGGGGAGTTTGAAGGAGAGTCAGTAGGCCTCCAAAAATACAGAATCAGGCAAAACCATCCACTGCTTCATTGCCATTAATTAAAAGCAAAAACAAAACCAAACCTTGTAGAAGAATATAACTTCCCAAAGGGAAATCTGGGGAAGAGACCAGGATTAATTCTCTGAATTTCCATGAAAGGGCACTAGTGATCATGAGCTGTCACAGTGTTCATGCAGTCACACTTAAATAATGTCATTGTGCTGCAACACAATTAGGACTCCTTATGGCCAATCACTTAGATCAGTATTTATGAAGGCTCAGGCTGCAGATTATGAGCCAAAATCTGGCCTTTTTCCCACCAGTGACTAAAATAATGCATAAAAGCCCATTTAGCACATCTCTGTGAACATCACATTGTCATGAACTCATCCCTGAGACAGTAAATTCTATAAGCATTAATGGGTCTTATTCAACAAACATCCATTTTGTAGTCAGACAATTTTGTCACAGACACCTGCCAATTCATAGTCTAAGAAGAAATCACTGAGCTTATAGAGTTGTCATTTAAAAAATGAATATGTCTCATTATCTTTATTTATATACTTTTTACAGCTCCGAACTATCAATCCAGAAGACCTCTGAAGCTTTTTTGGGGGAAGAAAGTGTTTTCCAGTCAAAATCAAACACTGTAGTTTGCCAGTTAACCATGGCTTGATTTTGGCATTAAATTCTCATTGATTTTATTCAAATAGGAAAGTAGACATAAGTCCTTGACATCTGGACCTTAGCATATATCTTAGCATTGGAAGATTTCATAAGAGATTGGGTGGGAGAAAGGAACATGGGTTCCAGTTCCTTTGTGACCTGCCACTATCTAGCCTTCAGCCTTTCCTCAAGGCATCACACCACTTTGGGCTTCCAGTTTCCTCAACTCTTAAATGTTGTGTTTGGAACCAGAGTTTCTCTAAGATATTTTGCTATTTTGTAAGTTTCTGGTCCTCTAGAATGATCCTCTTTCTTCAAGCATATAAGATATCATTGTTCTCCCTGCTCAGCTTTGTTCCAATGTCTCTATCAGGCAAATGCCCATTCAGTCTTCAAGTCCCAGCTCAAACATTGCCTCTTCTTGGGTTCTCAGTAGACTTAAGACAAGTTCTCCTAAGCTTATATTTTATTTTATAAAGAGGATGATTTTATGTCATAATAAATACTATGGTAGAAGAAATAGTGGCCCTTCAAAGATGTTCATTGTTTTAATCTCAAGAACCTGTGAATATGTTACTTTCCATGGTGAAAGGGACTTTGCAGATATAATTAAATTAAGAATCTCAAGACAGGAAGTTTTTAAAAATTTTTTTAAATGTTTTATTTATTTTTGAGAGGGAGAGAGAGAGAGAGACAGAAAGACAGAGTGTAAGCAGGGGAGGGGCAGAGAGAGAGGGAGACACAGAATCTGAGCTGTCAACCCTGGGCTCAGCACTGGGCTCAAACTCACTTGGACTGTGAGATCATGACCTGTGCCGAAGTTGGATGCTTAACCAACTGAGCCACCCACGTGCCCATCTTTAAAAATTTTTTTAATGTTTTATTTTTTAATGTTTGTTTATTTTGAAAGAGAGAGAGAGAGAAAGCATGAGAGGGTGGAGAGGCAGACAGAGAAGAGAGAAAGAGAATTCCCAAGTTGAGAATCCTGACACAGGGCTTGACCCCATGATTGCGAGATCACGACCTGAGCCTAAATCAAGCGTTGGGTGCTTAACCAACTGTGCCACCCAGACACCCTAAGACGGGGAGATTATCTTGGATTGTATAAGTGGGGCCAATGTAATTATAAGGGTTTTGAAGGGTATATGAAGGAGGCAAGAGGGTTAAAATTAGAGAAAGGAGATATGACACTGGAATGAAGCAATTCAAAGATGAAGGAAGAGGCCATGAGCAAAAGAATGTAGACTTCTAGAAGCTGGGAAAAGTAACAAAAAAAAGGGGGGGGGAAGGAAGAAAGGAATAAAGGAAGGAAGGAAGGAAGGAAGGAAGGAAGGAAGGAAGGAAGGAAGGAAGGAAAAGAAAGAAAGAACGAAAGAAAGAAAGAAAGGAAGAAAGAAAGAAAGAAAGAAAGAAGAGAAAGAAAAAGATTTTCCTCCTTGGGGTGCTTGGGTGGCTCAGTCAGTTAAGCATCCATCTCTTGACTTCAGCTCAGGTCATGATCTCGTGGTTCATGGGATTGAGCCCCAAGTGGGGCTCTGTGCTGACAGGGTGAATCCTGCTTGGGATTCTCTCTCTTTCCTAGTCTCTCTTCCCCTCTCCCATGTGCTCTCTCTCTCTCTCTCTCTCTCCCTCTCAGTATAAATAAACATTAAAAAAGATTCTCCTCTGAAACTTCCAGAAGGAACATAGCTCTGTCAACACCTGAAGTTTAGACTTCTGACCTCCAGAACTATAGAATAAATTTATATTGTGTTAAGCCATTGAGTTTACAGTAATTTGTTAAAGCAGCAAAGACCAATACAATGATTCTGACATATGATATAGCATACCAGTATTATAACTGTTTATTTGTATGACTGTCTTTTTGCTAGTCAATGGATTTCTTGAGGGTGAGGACCATATATTTTTATCTTTATATTCTCAGTTCTTAGAAGAGTCCTTGGTACATAGTAGATACTCAAAAGGTATTTGTTGAAAGCCTGACTAGATGAATAAATCTTGTTTTACAAAGATAATGTCAGAATTTAGGGGATAATGACTTGCTCAAGGATTTCATACTAATAAGAATGCTCCCAAATGCTGCATTTTCTCCAGGATGTGGTATTTTTTTAAAAATTTTTTTTTAACGTTTATTTATTTTTGAGACAGAGAGAGACAGAGCATGAACGGGGGAGGGTCAGAGAGAGGGAGACACAGAATCTGAAACAGGCTCCAGGCTCTGAGCTGTCAGCACAGAGCCCGACGCGGGGCTTGAACTCACGGACCGCGAGATCATGACCTGAGCTGAAGTCGGCCGCTTAACCAACTGAGCCACCCAGGTGCCCCTAGGATGTGGTATTTTTGGTGACTCATATTTTCACTGAGAGTGCCACATCAAAAAGGTTGACGTATTGTCTCCATCACTTTATATGAAACCATGCTACACAAATCTAGACTCCTGGGTAGAGAGAGACTTTTATTTATTTATTTTAAGCATAATTCTTGAGATTCCATAGGAGAAAAAAAAACACATTCAAACATTGGCAGAGTGCATTATATTATACAGTTTTACTTGGAGCTCTTTCAATGATTCAATTTAATGCTAAGTAGTCCAGATTTTGAGTAGTAAAAATATTATGTGCACTTCATCTGTTTGTTTAAAATGGGCTCTCTAAACAAAACCTACACTTCGCTTGAAGTTACCAGTGTCAGTGGGTGTGAATGTGTGTATTTATTTACACATCATGGAATGGAGAGGGTTTTGGATGGGGGAGGGGGAGGCAGAAAAACCCTCCCCCAACCCCTTCCAATGTAAAGGTGCAGCTAAACTCCCACTGGTTCTGCATGATGGTCCCACCCGGGGCTGTGACAAGAATAAGAGCCCATTTTTGAGCACCCGTCCTTGGAAGAAAGCATAAGTGTGACTGCCATTTACACTGCAGATGGTCCGGGTTGTCTCAATCTTTGTGTGAACAGCTGCTTGTTGTCCTCTCACGGTTGTAGGAGAGTTTGTTTTGTTGTTTGGCAAGTTCCTTCGTCCAAAAGTTCTTCCCATTTGAAAAGGAGAGGAGTTGGCTTAATGTCATCTTGTAAGAAGAGTTCAACTATTTTAACTCAAGTTTCACTGAGAGAAAATTCTACAGTTGCCCATCACAGGAATGCACTTTGATTCCAATGGTTAGATCCTGCCATGACTGTACGAAGAAGTTACTATTGTAGAGGTTCAGTTTCTGTTTTTCATCATAAAATACATATTTAGGGGTGCCTGGGTGGCTCAGTTGGTTGAGCGCCTAACCATGGCTCAGGTCATGATCTCAGGGTTTGTGAGTTTGAGCCCTACATCGGGCTCTGTGCTGACAGCTCAGAGCCTGGAGCCTGCTTCTGATTCTGTGTCTCCCTCTGTCTCTGCCCCCTCCTCCGCTCATGCTCTGTCTCTTTCAAAAATAAACTTTTAAAAAAAAAGAAAATACATATTTAAATTTTTACTTATATTTGCAGCTAGAAAATCTTTAGGAGCCCGGGTGCCTCGGTGGCTCAGTCAGTTGAGCATCTGACTCTTGGTTTCAGCTCAGATCATGATCTCACGATTCATGGGATTGAGCCCCAAGTGGGGCTTTGCACTGACAGCATGGAGTTTGCTTAGGATTCTCTCTCTTTCCCTCTGTCCCTCTCCCCTGCTCTCTCCCTCCTTCCCTCTCTCTCTCTCTTTCTCCCCTCTCTCTCTCTAAAATAAAATAAAAGAAAAACTAAATAAAATTTAAAAAAGAGAAAATGTTTAAGAGCCATCAATCTGCAATATTTTTCTATTTTTTGAATGTCTAGTCCTCAATGGTGAGACAAAAGGAGAATAAAATGCAGTATGTCCAGGGACACCTGGGTGGCTCAGTTGGTTGAGAGGCCAACTCTTGATTTTGGCTCAGGGTAATGATCCCAGGCTCGTGGGATCGAGCCACACATCAAGCTCTGCACTGAGCATGGAGCCTGCTTGTGATTCTCTCTCTCTCTCTCTCTCTCTCTCTCTCTCTCTCTCTCTCTCTCTTTCTGCCCCTCTCCCCAACTCATGTGGGCCCTCTTTCTCATTTTCTCTCTCTCAAAATTGAGAACAATTGAAAAAAATGAAATATGTCCCCACAAATGATCTTCCAACCTCACTAAGGAGATTAGACATCCTTCACACTAATGAAAAATTTGTGTACAAGGCACATGTATTAATAACTTTATTGAAAAGATATACCAAAAATGCTAAATAATTTTGGGAATAAAAATATACTTATTCTCCTCCCACCCTGGCACAGCCATTTTCATTTGCATGGTTCTTACTTGCCATATGTGGCTGTGTGCAAGAAAGCAATATGCAAAAACAGTATGTTTCAACTCCACCATTATCACCCCACAGTTTTTCCGGGGTTCCTCATGTGGTGTGGGAAAGTGGTACACAGTGTGTTTGGAAGTTTATGAACACATTTTTTTTTTATAATTTTAGCACTATAACAGTTAAGGAAGCGATTTTCCTATCTTCCTGCACCTGTAACCTTGTCATTTAGATCTCAGTTCAAATGTTGTCTCTTTGGAGAGACCTTTTTTGAGAATGCCATCCAATGTCGCGCTCGAACCTGTCCTGGTCTCATTATACCGTTTAATTTTCTTCACAGTCCTTATTTCGATATGAAATTCCTTTTTTGCATTTATGTGTTTGCTTGAGTGTTCTCATGTAGTGCACATTGGAAAAGAAACTATGTCAGAGCAGGAAGCTTACCTGCTTTCACGGCTACACCCCAAGTGCCTAGAACAGCACTTAGTATGTAGTGGGACCCCTTTGACATGTGAGACTGAATTAATGAAATACAAACTATCTGTCTTTGGCCTAATTCATAGCTAATATGACAGAAAAAAAACCCACAAAACAAAATTGACAATGACTGAAACTTGCACACAATAAAATTTATCATAAATGGAAAAATTGACTAAAGAATCAATCTTGGTAACACTGAAAAGTCAAAAATTGATCTGAGGAAAAAAATACTTGGTTGAAACAATTGATACACACAAAACAGACGATGGCTAAAACTGCATATGGAAAAATTTGCCCTTGACTAAAAAGTGGCAGGAGAACCAAATTTTCTAAACAAAATCTGTATCTGTAAAATTTGACCCTGGGCAATTATTTGTGGTGAAAGTAAATGTCATAAAAGAAAACCCATATAACAGGTAACATTTGATATGTTTGGGGGAAAAAACCTGATTGATAAATCAAATCTTCATCATAGAATTCATGAGAAAGAATTGACGTTGAGAAAAATAATTTTGGTGAGATGAAAAGGAAAAAAATGGAAACTGAATTATTTATATAGAAAAATTGATCAAACAATGCAATTGGCTTAATGTAGTTTGAATCAAAAAAATCCTTCTTGGCAATAGTGATATAATTCTGATTAAAATTATTGTGTTCATAAATATAGAGCCAATATATTCTAATGGTCAAAATGGTGGGATAACAACTTTGTACAATCTGCCCATATATACAGCAATATAAATAATAAACCACCAAATTGTGAATCATAAACAGTCATAAGATAGACAAGTGTATAATGTGCTGAGAATAAAAAAAAGATCATTATATATTGTCAGGGGAGTCTCCTCTGAAAGCAGGGCAGCCACTAACCAGCTGGCCAGGCTTGGGAAGGTCACTCAGCTCCCCTAGGTCTTGGACATATTCAACAAGAGTTTGAACTACAGAGCGCGAAGAGAAAGTGTATATTATTGAGAATGGGAGCGAAAATAGTAGCAGGATATCATGGGCTCACCTTTAGGGACCACCTACATTCAGGGGATAGGGAGATGAGAAAACACTGCAAAAAGAGGCAGAGAAGGTCCAAATCAATAAGAGAATAGAATAGCATCATGTAAGAGGGCTTGAGGATCTGAGCATATTTGAAAGGAGACAACCAAATCCTATTGGGAGATAATGTCAAAAACAAAAAGAAGGCTCTGAAATTTGTCTAGTAGGCTAACTTTAAAATGGAAGCCTCATAGGATGCAGTGGTCATTGAGCACAGGAGAATTCTGGGAGTTGAAAGGGGAGGACGCTTGGTCAGAGCTTTTTAGTTTCCTGGTGATAGTACCTGAACTTGAGCAAGCATAGGCAATAGGGTGAATTCACTGGCTGACTTGTTCAAACCGTAGGTGGGGTCGTAGGTGTGGTAATTTCAGGAATTAGTGTAACCAGGGACTGGAATATTATGATAACTCTTTCCCCATTCTATCTCTGCTTCCCTGTGGGTTTTGGCTTCATTTTCTCCCACTGCTTCTTATACTTGGCACAGGAAGTTGTGGCTGATAGCTCTTACACCTTAGCTTTGCCACAAAAAAATTTTTCCTTAATTCCAATGTTAATAATCTCAAGGCAGGACTGGCCCATCGCTACTGTCAATGAAGCAGACTATGAGGAAGGCACAAGAGGACAAGACATTTTCCAAAAAAGAGAAGATTACTGATTCCCAGAACACAGATGAAGAGTTACAGGACAGACAAAACAGTATGTCCACTGCAAGTAGTTAGGAAATACAAATGGTTTCAAGATTAAGCAAAAGAGGAATATGCCTAAAAGCAGAAAGGAATAGATGAAGTTGAGAAGGAAAAACAGATAATAATAATAAAGGAACTAGAGATGGAGGAAGGTGAGAACACCAAAGCTTTAGTCCTTTCTTGATTTCTCTAATCGCTCACTACTCTAATTTAGTGATGCCATTAACTAATTCTTCTGCTTCACTGCTAGTCCAAAGTTTATCTTCCTGCCTTCTGATACATCCTTTAATTCAGACTTCTCTTTCTATAATGACTCTGCACGTCTGGGAGATGCTGACAGCCTTGGACTCTGCCTCCTCCTCAGGTTGGAACTGAGAGGGCTGGGCAACAGACAGCTAGGTCTCTTGAGACCAGCAAAGGGAGGAGTCAGAAGCGAAGATGGAGAACTCAACCTTTGCAAAGAAGGGAGAATGGGCATCTTTCCTGTAAACAAACTGACAGAAATTAAAAAAAAAAACAAACCTGGATATATTTCTACAAAGACAGATCTAGGGAAGAAAAGAGACAGGGTATTGTAAAGGAAAGGGTGAATGAGGGATTTTAGGGGGAATGGTCTCAATCTCTTCGGAAAAGTAGAAGTCAAGGCCATCTACTGCTAGGAAGGATGGAAATGCAGGAGGGTAACGAGTGTACTAGTTCTCACGGGCTTCTGCAACAAATCACTATAAACTAGGCAGCTTAAAACAACATAAATCTATTCTCTCACAGTTCTGTTGGCATTCCTAACTTGCTGCATTGTTCCAATCTCTGCCTCTGCCTATACACCATGGCTTTTGGTGTATATGTCACATCTCACTCTGTCTCGTTCATCATTGGATTTAGGGACCATCCAGATCATCCAGGATGATCTCATCTCAAAATCCTTAATTTAATGACACCCTTTCCCCAAATAAGGTAGCATTCACAGACTCAGGGATTAGAGGGGTATGTATCTTTTTTTTTTTTTTTAGGACCACCATGCAACCCATTATAAGGGGAGAAAAAAATGGTCTGGATTAACTGACATAGAAAAGCAGGCTTGGAGCACGGAATAGAAGAATAAATGTGATTACTGAAAAGAGATGATGGCCAAGTAGGAGTTGGACACATGAATTTTTCATAGGCCAAGACTGCATGATTTTCCAGCAGCTTTTGGCAGCCTGGAGGCAGGAGCTGAGCAGGCAGACAGCAGAGGTAACTCAGAATGGGGTGTTTATAGGTGGACTTAACGGAGAGTTAAGGACATGAAAGATCTGCTTTTCCCCCCCTTCCAGCTGTAGAATATGAGAAATCTGATTATTTAAGCAAAATAATACATGCAATTCATCTTATAAGTTCTAAAGCATTTAGCAAAATAAGGAGGTATAATTTTTATTTGTTCCCCTCACTCTTCCCTATGCCTTATCCTAATATCCCACATATAGTCTTACTGTCCAACTCTACATTTGTTCCTAGTCCTCCAAAGTAAATCCCCACAAAGTAAAACTTGAAACAAAAGTCTCTATTTCAGTAAACCCACACATCTTCTTTTCATGAATGATGCCTGCAACGAGCATAGACTTCAGTATAATAACCAGTGCTAAATACTCCCAACCTCTCCTGGGTCTCCAAAACCCTAGTGGCAGAGTATCTGTCTGTATCACAAGGTTCTAGAAAATGTGTTAGAGAATTTTCATTTATTGTTGGGACCAGAGATGGTTCAAAAACCAAGCCTCTGGGTCATATTTCCAGGGCAATGCTCAATAGTTCTACCTCATCCTGGAAGGCTTGCTGGGGAAACGAAAAAGCACAGGTTACTTCACAAGCTGCTAGATCTGTGATTTTTAAAGTTCATTTTTCCTCTTTATCTTTTTCTGTCTTAAAAAAAAAACAGCAGAGCTCTCTCCTCAAACAAAAATTTATATCAAACATAAAAGTGGAGCTGCCATGGTTGAGGTGTGGGAGAAGAACTCAAAACCTCCCCAGCCTGCTTCCCCAGCACCCTGGTGATTTTTCCCATTTTTCCCTCCTGTGGTGCCTCCTGAGAACCGCTAAGAAATAATCTCTGAACAACTGCAAGGGATAAGTATACAGTAGGCTTAAGAGTATAGAAGACAGAAGCAGCCTTGTGGTCCAGAGAAATTCAAAGTCTTGTCTATGGAGAGTCTGACTTAGACTGAGCCTCCATAAATTAACTTCATTACTCAAGTAGTGGAATCACCAAATATTTACATTGTGAGAGACTTTAGTTAACATCCAGTCCAATTCTGTCCTTTTCGGTCAGTTCTGGGAATATTTAGCAATATCTAACTCAAGTTCAACTGCTCCTTTCAACAGGAACACATAACTTTTCTTTCTTCTCTCTGTGAACCTTTGCAAGAACACCATTAAAAAGTATCTGATACAGAAGTCTCCAGGATAAATGATTCTATTTTCATTAGTGATGACATCTTACCATTTTTAGAATGCTTGCGAGCCCAATTAAGGTCTCTGAAGAAAGGGTAAGTGTCAGGCCAGGCTCTATCTTATACTAATGGCCTCATCTTCATCTAGCTACTTTCTGAAGAACATTCTAATCTCCCTCCCCTCCTCCTTCTTCAAGATTTTTTTTTCTTTACCAAACTTTTTTCTTCTAATCTAAGGATATGTTTTTTTTCTTTAAGCCTATTTATTTCTTAGCCATCTGACATGCCCAAGATAGCACAACCCTCGCAAGATCTGTTTTTACTGCACTACAATTGGCAATTCTCCCTGCTTGAATAAACTTGCACACATTAAAAGTTTTAATAGAGGAGTGAGGACTGCAAGTAGGTGTTAATAGGGCAGGCCTCCAAAATGAGCCAAGTACAAAGGTATTTGGCAGAAGAAAAATAGTTCACTAACTCGAAATTGCAGGTAAACAGCCAATGGAGTTAGATTCAAATGCCATTATTGGAGACAGGCATTCAGTAGAGTCCCTTAATACATATCAAGAAACTCTTATTCACTACCTCCTATGTGAATGAAATTGTGCCAAACTCACTCTTGGGGGGTGAGGTGGAGATGGGAATACAAAGATAAGTAAGACAATTTCTTTTTTTGTTTGTTTGTTTTTAAAAGAAATGACCGTGTAACTGGAAGGATTGATAAATGAACTATATGCAACATGAAAAAGTTATTTAAGATAGATTTTGAAGAGTGAGAAACAGATCCTCTGGATGTGAAGAAGAATGGCTTATCAGTGTGTCAGTGAGAATGGAAAGAGTAGAAGGGGTTTGTATATATACATTTTTAACCCCCTCAAGGAGTGAGGGAGAAAGATAAATCAACGATAATGTCATGGTTTAAAGCATGGGTTAGTGAGAGAATAAAGTATCATTATCAGAAAAAGGTGACAAGGATAGCTATGGAATAATACGTTTTGCTTTAGATGGAAAAAGTTTAGGTGTTAGGAGATCAACGTAGGTGCAGATACTGATAATTAAGAAATTGAAAGAATGGGGTTCTCCCCAAGAGAGAACTTAGCTCAAATCATCTCCATACAGTGACTCACAAGGAAGAAGATGAGATTCTCAAAAACAAAACAAAGCAAAACAAGCAAAAACAAGGATAGAAACAGAAAGGGAGGAGGGATAAAACACTGGGGGAAGAGAAAGTTTCAGAAGAAAACACAAAAATACCCAAAGTCTATGAAGAGGTTGAAGACTGAGACATTGCTGGAACTAGCAATTCATAGGCTACTGGGGACTTTAATGAGAGCTGTTTCAAGAGATAGTGGGTTTTCCTTACGTCATTGCCCCTGTTTATTCATATATCTGTTACCTTATAACTTGAGTTTCCAATGACTTTGGCTTCATCTCAGGGCTTCTCTCTATTCAACTTTTTCAGTTTTCTCTACTGAGTGCTTCCATGTTTCTTCAGAATGCTCCAATTTGAATACCCTCCTCCCTCCCACCCCCCAAAAAAAATTTCACTATTTCTAGAAGTTCATCTTGGTTATGTGTGGACATCACAATTTGTTGGTCAACCTATGGACTTGTGCCTTTGGGTCAAGTGCTTCTTCTGATCCAATTATCTGTAACTAGGGGTATGGCACCTATCTCCAGTGTAGGGCTATCCCTTCAGCAAGAGCAGGGGTGAGGTCAGCCCCAGAAGTGACATGTCTAGTGTACCTTGTTTACGATATAACACTCTGTGCCAAAGTGTAAGGAAGGATCCAAACTCTAAATTGTTCCCGGACTTTTAAGTAGTACCTACCAGAAAAGAAAATTTCTCTTTACACCAGCATCTAATTAGTTTGTAGGTCAATATTCATAAGCCTTTACATTTGCATAGCAGTTTAAACTTTTCAAATACCTTTGTAAAATGTTATTCTAAGAGGGTTCAGAGACAGAAGGGTATGTGTAAACATACTCTATGAAGGCACATACTTCACAGCTTTATTTTATGCAAATGAATCGATGAAAAGGTATAGGATGACAATATCTAAACAATGCCCCATAACAAATTGTCACAGCTCAGGGTGCCTAAGAAAACAATCAAATCTATCAACTTCTTTGGTTCTATACCTTTAACAACACATCTACCACTTTTGCAGGTGAGCAACAACTATTATTAGCTTGAGGGCCAAAAAATTTGCCTCTCCAAGTGTCATTGTTACTACAGAAATTGAAATTAGGTCATAAGGCCCCATGTCCCTTCCTCTGGACTTGGTGCCCTGGAGGTGGTGTTAGAAGCAGGAGGAAATCCCAGGCCCACAGAGAATGAATCGGTCCAGTTCAAACACAGTAGGTCTTCTGAGACCCACAGTAGCAATGAGAAAATGATGTCGTCGAGGTCATACCACTGCATATGGGCAGTAGCTGGACAAAAATTCTTACCTCTTTAGTCTCAGCCCAGTAAGTACTCTTCCCAGTGCTGAATAAGTAAGGTGATATTAGGAGATGGAACAAGAAGAGTGGAAGGAAAGAAATATTTTAACTTCTGATCCACCCAGTTTTCTTTGTCACCACTCTCCACCTAATTATTTAAGCCGGAAACATTTCCCTTTTTCTCCACCCATCCACCAACAATATGCAATAAATCACTAAGTTCTGTCAGTCGACCTCCAAAATATGTCTGGAATACATTCTCTTTTCTGTCTTCACTGTGGCCACCTTACCCCAAGCCACTATTATCTCTCGCTTAGACTATTGCAAGTGGTCTCCCTGTTTCAGCACTAGCCTACCTACAGTCCGTACTTAACAGATGGGCCAGAGTAGTATTTTTAAACAAAAATTAGATCTCATTTTCCCCCTATGTCAAATTCTTCACTGGCTTCTAGTTTCATTTAGAATGAAATCTAAATACCGTACTCAGGCTCTGCATGATCTTGGCAACTCCACCAAGATCACTCACTCTCCCCCTCATTGACAACTCCAGGCACACCAGCCTTCTGACAATTCCTAGGATGTGCCAAGCTCATCCTGCCTCGCGACCATCACGCAGGCTCTTCCATCTGCCTGGATTGCCCTTCCCCAGGTCCTTGCCTATCTGGCTCCTTTTCAACCTTCAAATCTCCTCCTCATGGGAGTCCGCTCCATGACAACCCAATTTAAGTAGCCACCTACTTCCCCCAACCCCAGTTATTCTCTATTACATCACTCTGCTTCTTTCTTTCCTAGAGATTATCACAACATGTACATATTTTAAATGTATACAGTTATTTATTATCTCTTCCTCATTGCAATATGATCTCCATGAAAGCAGGCATCTCACTTGTATTTTTGTGACTGTAGCCTCAGGGCTAAGCCCAATGCTTGGCATACAGCTCATCCTGTCAATTGTACCTCCAAAATACATCTCAAATGCGTACTCTCTTCCCTGTCCCCACTGTCACTGTTCTGGTCCAAGCTACCATTATCTTTTCCTTGGACTAAGGCAATAACCTCCCAGTTGGTCTTCCTGCTTCAACTTTAGCCCAGCACTCAAATATTTATGATGAGATAAATAAGCATATCATTGTGGGAATAATAATAATATCTAAAAGAAATGGAAATCTGAACCCTGGACGGAAATCACTTGTGTTGGGTTTTTTTTCCCCCCCCAAAGCCCTGAAAGAACATCAGACAATTCTCACCAGGTTGAGATACTTGAGTGATAGAATATGAGCCACATCATTCAAGCTCGGGCACAGCCCAGCTAAAGAGCAGCATGGAGAACAGAGAGCATTCAATTTTTCTATCTATGAGCTACTATTCTAGTCACAAACTTGGAGCTTCTAGGCTCCAAAGGATGATGCAAAAGGAAAAAACTCAACCACAAACACCCACAAAAGTAATAATAACTTAAAAAGGCCTCCACAATGTCAACCTGACCCTGACCACATCAGAAAGATCTAATCTGGAGGCTTTTCTCTAATACCTATACCTATGAGGTTGGGGGTGTTGTAGATCCCAGAAAGAAAATAGGAGCACTGTTAATCAAAGAGATCGCTCAAAAGCTTTCATTACACCTTTGAACTGAGTACTAAGAGGATTGTAGTTTCCCATTCCACTTCCCCATTGTCAGACCCAGAAATGGTTTCTTAGCTAAGAGGTGACAGAGTGGAACAAAAGCAGTGTGCAGTCCCTCATGCCAGGATGCCACTTTAATCATGCCAGGCCTATCGTACAGTCTTAACTTGAATCCCACTGAATTCAAGACACCCCAGGAACTATCCATAATACACTGTCACACCAAAAGTGCAAATGTGTGTACATATGGACTGCGGCAGCTGGTTGTGTTGGAGGCCGTGGATGCTTGAAAAGGGTGCAGCTAGGGCAACAAACACCCGCTCCTTGCTTCATCGGAAGTGACTTGGAGGAAAAATCATCCCGAGGTGACAGAAATCATTATGTAACTTTGTCTAGAACTGACAAAAAATACATTTGAGTGGCACAAAGCAATTACGAGTGCCCTCCTCCGAGCCGGCACCAGGCAGTTGATTGCCCCAGGTTAAAAATTCAACAGATAGCATAGTGACTATTAGCATCATCTTGTTAGCACACTCCCTTCTCCATTCCTCACCACCTCCAAGTTAATTCAGCACGGTTCTGTGGTGCAGCCCCCTGACGTCCTGAGGTGGTATTCTAGATATCACCGGTTAGTTTCGTTGTGGCTGTCTCCCCATCCCCCACATAGCTTTGTGGGCTGGCCTTGACCTGAAATCCATCCCCGTAGTGAAACCTCAGAGCTTAATCCACTAAGTCGGTCTGGCTTTGAGCCCCAGAGAAAATGGGATTTCTAGAAAATGTTCACTTTAAAGAGAGATTTGCTCCCTTCACAGCTCCTTTTCTGCGTCACACACCATTAACTCACAAAACGCTGGCTATCGTCTGAGGCAGAGACTCAAGCTGGTTATGCATAAAGGGGCAAACTCCTGCATTTGCTGTATCTCCTAATGAGGCTCCATTTGATTCTCACATGCTGGGGTTTTCTGCCTCAGAATCTACATCACAAAACATACCAGTTTGCTCTCTTTCTTGCCTCCCCCGAGTATCATAATTTGACACAATGATGAAAAATATGGAGATGCCATTGCGATTTTGATTCTCCACCATTTCTCAATGTTACAGAAGTTTCAGGAAGGCTCACTCAGCTCACAGCCCAGCAAAAATGTACCTGCTGAACCAGGAACCCTGCATGCTTCACGGGGAGTCTATGCCATGCACCTAAATCCCCAAAAGCATTTCTGGAACACTGCTCACTTGACATCAGTGGACCTCTCTTTGCCACTCGTAGTATGGTGGTTATTTTCTGTTAATCACCTCCCTTCATTCATTCTCCACCACTCTCTGTCTTCCCTTGTACCCAAGCAGTGTGACCCCTTGTGGATGGCATCACCCAGGCTCCTTGCCAAGGAGAAACCCCGCAGGAAGTCATTGGTGGGGAGAGAGTGGGGTCAGAGTAGTTTTTCCTTCATTCTTCAGCTTCAGTGTTTGGCCTCCTGGAGTAGTTATGTTCCTCCAGAATTAAAAATACACACCAGGAAATCCCTCCTCCTAGGCTCCAGCTCTTGCTTACTTCTTGTACTAACATTTCCTCTACTAACCTTTAGTACTTGATTTGCCAATATGCCTCGCCATCCTTTAATTGTCCCTTAATTCTGTCCATACCCATGCAAAGCGTCCCTCCAATTAGGGCTCTTCCCTTGAACCTGTGTGCAAATTCTGTTTCCCCCTGGATGCAGGTAGAACCACCTGTCTGGGCTGAGAGTCCTGCCTCCAGAATTCTGGTTTTAATATTAAGAGAATTTTGCTTCAAGTCCCCCTTGTTACTGGTCTGGTCTGTTCTTGGGTCTTTGCCGCTAGTAAATCACTCAGCATCCCTCTGAGATCATGCGGTGGCCCCATTCTGTTAACTAGTTGCCTGTCTTGTGAACTTTGGCCTTGTTTCTGAACGGGACACCTTGCCTGGTACCCCAGACCTTCTAGAGCTTGAAACTTGCTTTCATGTTGATAACTTCCCCTGTCCCAAGCCCTGGAGTCTGAATTCCCACTGAAAACTTTTCTTCTCAGTATGTTCACCTAGTTACCTAAATAGTACCTGCTTTTGGTTTCCTTTCTGCTTTATTACTATTGACTCTATATCCATGAAGACAATGGCTTGCCGGTTCAACCAGGATGACCACCCATTGCTTTTGCGATATTCTCCAGATGGCATTTATTACCTGTTTCCCTGGACTTGCAACCCCAGATCCACTGCCTAGGATCAGAATTCTCCTCTCATGTGCAATCTTCCTAATGTTTTTGTGTACATCTCTAAAGACAGCTGCCTGCCAGGACAACCACTGATTTCCTCCCATATAATTTTTAGATCCTGTGTCCAAGCTGCTGTTCGACCGATTAATGACAGCTTCCCACAATCTAACTGACCCATAGCCACCTACTTCACTGAACCCACATCTGAATACCAACCAGTCATTGGCAGTCCCGAACTTTTGAGGGTCAACCAGTTTGTAGAAGAGTCATTCCAGTGACAATTCTAAAATAGCCAGTCAACAAGCCTTCCTTCTTCAAAACGTACTTTTAAATTTGGTGTCAACCAACTGCTACCTCTGTCACCAACATAATCCCAGAACAATCCCTGACCCCAAACCCCACTAAGATCAGCAGGCTACTTGGCTCAGAGGGATTATGGCTAACTAGTATACTCTTTCTTACTTAAGTAATGAATTCAGCGGTTTTGTTTCAGTTATTGACTGCTGATAGCTTCCCTCCACAATATAAAATAGCACCTTTTGGCAACCTAAGAGTAGAAGTAGTCTTCCTTAGCTTCATAAAAGAAACATGCTAGATCTATAGCAAGTATCACAATGAATGGTGACACAGTACTGGCATCTCCATTAAAGGCAGAAACCAGGTTGCCTGCCTTCACTGCTATTGTTTCAGTGTGAAAGGTAAGACCAGGGCAGTAAACTAAGACAAAGAAATAAGGAACAAATATTGGAATTGTCATGATTTGCCAGGAAATGATCGTTGACCAAGAAAATCCCAACTACTCAACTTACTGTTTGGGTTCAACAGTTTAAAACCTAAAAGAAACTTAGTAAGGTGGTCGGATACGAACTCAACACAATACTATCAGTGCTAATGGTAATTGTTAATCTTTATTAAGTGCTCATAATGTGGTGGACCCTATTCTAAGTGCTTTGCAGGTTTCATTTAATCCAATACTCACAATAACCCTTGAAGTAAGTACTATTATGGTCCCTACTGAAGATGTAAGGTACAGTAAGATTGAGTAAATTGCCAAGAACAACGAACTTATATACGTTAAGTCCAAGATTCGCACCCAAGCAAATCAATATTAGAAATCATGCTTTAAACCACTGTTACAGAGGTCTCCAAGAGTTTTATTCACAGATCCACGAGTAAAAGAAAAATTGAGCACACATCCACACTATATGCATAATTTTTTATTTTTAAATTATATACACATGATAAAACAAATAAATGTTTAAAGGAAAAGATAAAAATGAACCGAACAATATTTTCAGATACATTTTATTTTACTAGTGGCCCAAGATATCCCTTAGCCTTCTCTGAATTAGTACACATATGGTGACAGAATATGTCTTTTGATTTTTTAAATGCATAGCATTGATACTTAAAATCATACCCTTTGTTTGCTCTCACCAAGGCTCAGGGTTTTTTTTTGACACAGCAGGTAACATCTGTGAATATAATTGAAATAGGGAAGCTGAAAAAGACAAACTTTTGAGTTACATATGTATTTTGCATGGTTTAAAAATAATAGAATACTCATTTGTTACTGATATAATTTAAGAATTTTTTTTTTCAACCCAACCTTCAGTTGATTCCCATTACTCTCCAGGCAAAGCAGACATTCTTGCATGACCTGGCCCTGATTGCCTTTAGTCTCAACTGACACTTTCAACCTCTCTTACTCTGCGTTTCATTGACAGTGGCCTGCTGTTCCTTCAACAAATGATTCCTCCACCCCCTCCCAGTTTTAAGGACTTCACACACACTCTTCCCTCTGGAAACTTTTCCCCCCAACCCCACACTTGCCCCAGCTCTTCCTTATCCCTCAGACACATCGCGTCTCCAGAAAAGCCTTCCCAGGCCCGCCAGCAGGGATCAGACCTTGTTATGGTTCCCTTCACTTATCACAGATTATAATTATACTCTATATGATAAATATGTGTCTTTCCCATAAAATACTAAGTTCCACCGGGCAAGAACCATCTGTTTTGTTCACCATTGTGTCTTCAGACTCTAGCACAATGCTTCAGCATATGGTAGGTTTTCAATAAATACTTGATGAGTTCATGGCTGATTGAATTCATTCCTATTTGTGATGCCAGCCTGGACACAGGAGGATTAAGAGAACGTTCCTAAGTTAGCTCCCTTCCCAGGATACTTGTGGAGGCGTTTGAAGATTCCCACACACTCTTGGATGTTGGCTAGCCACTGCGCACTTCCCACATTGGTTACCTTCTACTCACCATGTCATGGATTGAGGTAGCAAGACAACTTTGGCAGCTTGGGTCTTAAATTGCATAAGGGAAGCACTGGTAAAGGATTCATCAATGTATGAGAATGTTACCTGCTGTGTCAAAAGAAACTGAACTTGCTAAATATATAAATATACTGTCTTGGTGATAAACCATATTTAAATATATATATATATATATGTATATATATATATATATATACATATATATATATATATATATATTTGCCCAATTGGTGCTGAGTTTGCTTTCCCCTTAAAGCAGGGCCCAACACAAGGACTTGGACGAAGGTAGTCTATTTAGGAGATAATGACAGAAGTAGGAGCAAAGGAGCAGGGGGACTGAGACAGGCAAGGACAAGCCAACATTATCAAGGTTGCCACTGGAGACAATGGGGGTTCCGATTGGCTAGGAGTTCTGGAAAGTGTAAAGTATGCCTCCTCGAAATGTCTGTCAAAGGACAGAGACAGGGCATTTCTCTGCAGGCTTGTACCCCACCCTTGGTTCAGAGTAACCCCATGGGCATGAACTCTCCTGTGCTTCCAGCCCGCACAACTTGAGACATCAGGCTGAGTGCCACCCACAGACGTTCAACGTGATGGTAATGGAGTAGCAGTGAACAAGCGGCTCTGATTTGTAATTGTACCCGCCACCAGGAAGGAAACTTCTAGGGCAGCACATTTCATACAATAATCAGGAATTCAGAATAGGAAACGCAGACACTAGATGAAGACACTCTTTGTCTGTGATGATGATCATGGCTTTGCTCAAATTGACAATTTAAGTTGGCAATGCAGATAACTACAGAGCAGGCTGCCCAGAGTTTCTTACTGAGACGCGTTGATTTTGGTTCTCCCATGAGCCTCTTGACTTCTTCTTCCTCCTTTATCCGGGGGAGTGACAAGTTGCAGGCACCCCAGTGAATAAGGTCAAGAGGAATGAAGAGAGGCTATTTCCTGCCCAAATTTTGTAGTCTTCGTGTGTAACCGCACGCTGTTGGATGACAGACACCATCAAGGAGAAGTGTGAGTGCAGAGCCAGGCTTTAAGAATTACCCACCTTGTAATGTGGTTAAAGGTACTGTGGCTCTGACCTGCCGCTCTGTCTTCCCTGCCTCCCTTACTCTCCCCACACCCCTCAGACTCCTTCTCAGCCTGACTGCAAAGGCAGCGGAACAATCAAACTCTCAGTCAGAAGGGCCTGCAGATGACACTCTGGGTCCTTCCTTTTCAGCCCAGGGTGGGGCTGGCCACCACCGTCACCCCTATGTCCTACCTCGCCTCCCCAGAGAACCTCTGTAGGACCTCTGCAGGTCCCAAGGGACCATGAATCCTTCAAACAACAGCCTACAACCTCTTTGTGTTTGCAAACACTTCCAGAGATGTCTCTCTGGGTCTCTTGTGCTACTCATTTGACAAGTATTAAAAATCACAAACCCATCCCTTTCCCTCAGGTGATTAATGTACTTTGGTCTTTCTGCAAAGCACAGAGTGCTCTTCCTTCAGGCACAACATTTGATAAAGAAATGAATCCTTGACATTATTAATTCCCTGGGCTGAGATTTTGTTTAATAACTGTTCTGTCAGTGATAGATCTGAAGAGGTAGTGTGTGCGTGTGTGTGTGTGTGTGTGTGTGTGTGTGTGTGAGAGAGAGAGAGAGAGAGAGAGAGAGAGAGACGGAGAAAGAGAGAGGGTGGGAGGAGAATGGGGGAGAGAGGGGAGGGTAATTTGATTGTGGCCTAGAGATTAGGCAGGCTGGCATTACAAAGCACCTCTTTATCCAGAACCTGAGCACCAGTGTGACAAATCACTGCTTTCTCCCCCTCCCCACCTCTCTGTCTGATTAAGCCCAAACCAGCCAATCACAGCACATGATTTGGGAAATATTTCCTCCTTGACATTCTGGAGAACAATCTCTTGCTGAGGAAAAAATACATTATAAAATAAATGGAAAAGCATCAATCAGCTGGGAAAATGTATTCTACTGGTTGGAGGCAAGTGATGTTTTTATTTAAATGGGACTGAAGGCAGAGAGGTTTGATTTTTTACTAAGATACCCAAACAGAGCTGGGAAGAATTTGCATAGACACGATGTCCTTTCTCCCCTAGATGGGAGTTTCATACAGCAAGATGGACCAGTAGGTAGTTATCAGTGAGGCAGGCTCCACATGGAGGCCAGTAAATTACTTGTCCAATTTGGTGTTATTTGGATAAAAGTACAAGAGTGATTTCATTGCCAACAGTCTTTTTCTCTTCCTCTCTCTGTTTCTGTTTCTCTCTCTCTCTCCCTCTCTCTTACACACACACACACACACACACACACACACACACACACAGACACACGCGCACATGCACACACCTTCCTCAGATGAAAGAATGGTCAAATTGTGGAAGAGGAAACCTTTTCCCTGTTGGAATGCACCCCGGGCTAGGTTTTAGCGATTGGCTGGCAAGCTTTCATACGGGAGAGGAAGCAGGCCCGGCTGCTAAACCCTCACGCGGGATAGAACCTACCAAGACGGGATAGGGTTGCCTCCGCAGACCTGCTCCGTGAGGCCCCAAAACATCTATCAGTCCTCTCCCCCTCCCTCGCTTCTCGTGGCATAACCTTCTACCTTCCTCCTGTCCCCAAAGATAAAGAAACCGACGTGTTTGTATGACTCATAGGTCCATGAACTCAATCCAGAGGGTAAATAACTCACTGAATGAATGAGATATGTCATTTCCAGGCTATAAAAATAATTCACTGCCTCACCTTTTCCTAATGGGGCCTCATGGTCTGGTGCTTTCATGTCTGTCCGCCGCAGCTGCAGCCCCACAGCCCTTGCTAAGTCCCTCCAGCCCCTCTTGTGCCTGTGGGCTGAAGAGCAAGGACTTGAACCACTCTGAAGGACATCTGCCTCTTCCTGGATTGGGGGAAATGTATATATTTATATACATTTCTTTCTGTTTGTGATACACCAAGATACCTACAGAGAGATTTTTTTCATGAATTAATAAAAATGTGAACATTCTATAGTTTCGTTTTCCTTTCTTAGTTAAAGGACAGAAACTTCCATGACAGAATTATATATCTTAAGTTTAACCTGACCTGGTTGTGGGCCAAATAGCGAGGCAGGCTCAACTGATAACCCGTGACTTTTCCCTGCCTTTCTCATCTTCCTTACCCCCAATCCAGGCTCACCACTGTGTGTACACACACACTCACACCCATACTCAAACACACACACACACACACACACACACACACACACACACACACACACACAAAGCAAACAACCAGATGACCCAGTCCAAATCAGCACCTACCCTCAATACGTCTTCACCCCTCAGTTTTTCAGATAAAAAGAATGTTTTGTTGTTTTTGCATTAATTCTTTTTCCCAGCCAGGCTCTGAACTCCACTAAAGGCAAGACCCTTTTCTGCAATTACACCGAGCACACACATGTGTGTGCACGCATACACACATGCTCCATCCAGAAATGTTCATTGCACAGAGCCGGCGTTTTGTAAATCTCTGCTATTAAATTTTAGCAATTTCAAGTCCTAAGAGACCGCCAGGAAGAAGGTATTTGGAGGCAGGGCAAGAGTTTGAAATCAGACCAATAAATAAATAAATAAATAAATAAATAAATAAATAGAGGGCACTAGAGTTTGGCAAGTTCCATAACCATTCTGACGCTCGGTACTCTTGCACGTTAAATAGCGATAATAAGGCTTTGCGCTGGGTGGGTGTGGGAATGAAGAGACTGGGGTGTGTAAGGAGTAAGCCGAGTGGCTGGTCGTGGTCAGCGGTCAATAGGATACGGTTAGTAGAAAACACATCGTGTTGGCTTCTATGTCCTCATGGGCAGGCCTTGCTACCAACCCAGGACTCAACTCACTGGTTCCTGGGCTGTGCTGTCTCTGGGCTCACGTCAGGGTCCACTCCTCCCCCCACACGTCCCATTTTCAACACGGCTCTCTGGTCCTGTTTTCCCATCTCCCCACTCTCCCTTTCTTTCTTCCTAATTTTGCCTTTGCAAAGCAGTCACTCTAGCACGGTCCCTTCTTTCCAAGACACACAAGAAAAATTAAACATTTGAAACCCCTTCATTCATGACATTAGTCCAGGATATCAGGCAGGTTTTCAGGGGCCTGGGGAGACGCTGCCACAAGAGCACCTGGTAACCATCTCCCTAGCAACAGAGCTCCAATGGCCAACGGACGTTCCTTCTGAAGCTCTAACAGAGTTTTTATTTCCAAAGCATGTCTGCTTCTTCCACTTTGACTAATCAACATCACGTCTTTCAGTGTGTGTTTGAGTGAAATAACAGATTACTGCTCAACCACAGTTGAATGACGGAGGGGTCTGATGACTCTCAAGAAGAAAAGGCAAAAGACAAAATCTACAATCGATTTTGTTGAAAAGAAAAAGCTTATAAACCTCTCTTTCTCTGCTCACCTGAAATCTTATAAACAGTTATGTTTGAAAAACTGATCTCTTGAATCTTGAACCATTCCCCCCCACCCCCAGCCCCGTGCCCAGGCTCATGAGGACTTGGGTTATGTCTCTACTTTTTTTCATCTCTTTATTTTTGCTTGGAATACTTGAAACCCTACAAATACAGCCCACACTTGGCTCACAAAAGTAACACCTAACACAGTGTCCAATGCCATGTCCAAGTAATTCTTACAAGTCTGGTTTTTGAGATTCTGACAACTGTTATGGACTGTGCCTTGTGTTTTCTAGCAGGAATGGTTAAAATGTAGTTTTGAAGACAAATTTCTCAGGTAAAATTTTTTCCTCTCTCTCCTTTGGAATCTTTTTCTCAGCCTTCGAAAGTTCTTACAATTCTGTGACACCTGGAATTTGTCTGTGCCTCCTCTTTATCCTTTTGAGCCAGGACTAAGATTCTTGATTTTTTCTAATATACCGAAGGTCCTCATCCACATTTGATTAAGATATTTAAAACAAACAGAGAAACTCCTTAAAATGTGTCATCCATTAGTTTCTGGCTCACTTTCTTCTCTAAATCCTCCAATACTTTTGAAAAGGTAAAGTAAGAAAGTGGAACCAGTTCTGTCTTGTATTCGGTTCTAAATACTTAAATAATTCTTGACTTTAAGTTAAAATGGTATTCATTGTCTGGCAAGGAAGAACACAAAAGAAACCACGTGCTTGATTTTATGTTATTAACATGTGCTGAAAATACATTTGCTTTTGTCTTGCACAAGCTCATTTTCAAGATGATTAACAGAATGGATCGACACAGGATTTTTTTTTTCTAGGCTTAAGGAAGAATGTTAAATTGGGGGCAGCTGTATTAACACGTAGGTCTTTGATGGAGTCCTGAAAGTCACCACAAGGTGGCACACTAGCACAACATGAAAAAAGAAATCGCGTCCCAGGGGCCCAACTCTGTAGTCTCTGTTAATGCCTTGATTTTCCACTTATGAGCAAGAAAATGCCATGGAAACTTTTGTTTCCCTCTTCGAGGGAAAGAGGAGGGAAAGGGATGGGGAAGGCACAAAGCCCCCTTCCACTGTGTGTTGTGCGCTGCCCCATAACCACATCTGGACATTATAAATCATTGCGTTGCTGGAAGCCAGCATTTTCTGATCTTAGCAACAGCCTCATTCTAAGCAAAAAGGAACCAGCATGTTCTGTTTAGCTTTAAAACAACTAGAATAACAAAGGAAAGAAAGAAAATCATTTTACAAAGGAGAAAACATCAGTGGAGTTTGACAGCTAGGACGAGGCGAGTAACTTCAGAACCTACCAGGTTGCTGGTTCCTTAGTCCCTACCTGTAGCTTGTTCTGCTTCTCACACAGAGACGTGAAACTGCATCAGAGTTTCCCCTTAAAACTTCTTCTCTCTTCACAGCCCTCTCCAACACCCCGCTCCTCCCTTTTGTTACTCTTACTTTTTTTTTTTTATTTTTTTTAACGTTTAGTTATTTTTGAGACAGAGAGAGACAGAGCATGAACGGGGGAGGGTCAGAGAGAGGGAGACACAGAATCTGAAACAGGCTCCAGGCTCTGAGCTGTCAGCACAGAGCCCGACACGGGGCTTGAACTCACGGACCGCGAAATCATGACCTGAGCCGAAGTCAGCCGCTCAACCGACTGAGCCACCCAGGCACCCCTGTTACTCTTACTTTTTAACCTGAGCGATTGCTTGACATTCCACAGAACCTGCTCAGAAAAGGTGCAACGTTGCTGCCTTTGGGGAACAAAATCACTTCTGGGCATTCCAACAGCTGTGTTCTAGCTCGGCTGAGTCTGATGCCTCAATCTGTCACCCTTCCGCATTTCCAAGCTCCTGGATCTCCATGCAAAGTACCTTTAGACCATGTGCATGAGGATCCCTCTAATCTCATTAGATTTCTCATTTTCAGCATAATCCTGTCATGGTGCTGTGCACCAGTGCCCCAGATTAGTGGCTTGTCAGAGCGGTGCCCCACTAATGAGCTAATCCAAATAATGCTCAAATCCCAAATCAGATTTAAGACGATCCAGTCTGAGTAGAATGAGGGAGCCAGCAAGAAATGCTGGCTGAAAGAACAAGCTTTCTGTGCTCTTTGTTTTGCCTTAAAATAAAATTGGTGGAGTGCTGTCAAGCTCCAGAGTTTTTTCCTTTGCACAACATTAACCTCCATCACCCAATTGGGAATAATAAACAGAAAAGAGTACATCTGTATGGATTGGTATAAATTTACCTTAGAGGCTTAGAAAACACACAAACACACATATGCAAGCTTAATATATTCAGCAGATCCCCGTCCTTCACAGCTTCTAGTTTGCCTGACTTTCCTGTGAGCTTGGCCTTAAGACCTTGCAGACTTTGAGTCCCATGTATTTCAACGGTGACTTGAGGATGTAGGGTTAGGTCAAAAAAAAATTTTTTTTTAAGCTTATTTGTTTCCTTATTTTCCCTCAGGGTAAAGCTGGACTCCAGAAATCCCAAAATGTGTAATAGCAAAGTGAAGGTCAGGCCCTTAACGAAGGAACTAGGAAAACAGAATGCAATCAGAATCATTGGGGTTTCAGGTGTTCTTGAAAATGTAGCCCTGGCTTAAAAATTGATGCTTAAAATAGTTTTGTTTTTTTTTTTTAAATTTCTGTACTTGTCTAGTCTTTTGGGGAATGAAAGAAATTACTTCTGTTGGCAAAAAGATAAGCTTTCATGATGGCCACCGAGCAGGCCGGGGCAAAGCCATAGGACAGTAAGCTGTCTTCCGTTCTCCTCCATGGCTCAGTAACGCATGAGCCGTCACAGTGACACTTAGCCTGCACCTGGCTGCTGTATCTTGAAGCTGAAAGCAGAGTTTGAGTTTTTAAGAGGCAAGTTCTGCAAAGCAGGGTGATTGGCCTTTGTGTTTTGACACACACACCCAGCCAACTTGACATGGGAACGGCGGCCTCGGAATACGCAGATGGCCTACTCTGTGTTTGGACCTCTATCGGTGCTTTCTGATCTGTGCACGGTAGTTCGTTCCCCAGGGTCTTCAGAAATGTCTTCAAATGATGCACTAGGGAAGTACTTCAGGTTTGTTTCTGCTCACTTGTTGCACTTCCGCTCGATCTTGTGTTCTGTTTTATAATTGCTAGCCTTTTTAGGTTATGAGCTAACAAAGGCAAGTTTTGTGTTCGAGCTTTGTGCCAAACGGAGTATTACTGTCTTGCAACTGACGTGAGCTTTCTTTCACTGGCTTCAAAGTTAACCGCGTGACGCACAGTCACAATCACTGAGAAGTTACCTGGAACTCAGGGTCCCCGCTGGATGCCCACGTGAGAGATGGCACCTGTCGCTCCCATTCCTTCACTGCTCTTTCCTTTCTCGTTGTCACATCCTGAAACATATAGAATTATGCTTGATCCTGCACCTTAGCCAAGCCGATAGCCCCTTCCTCCCTCATCTGCTGGATGGTCAATCAAGGAGATTGATTTATTTATTTCCCTATTTGATGACAGAGGCAAAGATTGCCAACAGAAATGAAGACTTGTCTCCACAGAGACTGGTACCTGAATTTTCATAGCACATTTCTTTATAATAACCCCAAACTAGAAGTAGCCCAAATACCTATCAGCTGGTGAGTGGGTAAACAGATTGTGGTATAGTCACACGATGGAAATGCGACAACACAGAAGAACCTGAAAGATGTCAGATTCGGAAGGTTACATGCTGTATGAGTCCATTCGTATAAAATTCTCAAAAAGGCAAAAAACATAATAACTGAAATCACGTCAGCGGTAGTCCGAGGCTGGGGGGAGGAGGGGTAGAGAAAGGACAAGAGGGAATTTTTTTGGGTAGATAGTAAAGTTCTGAACATTACTGTAGTCACAATTACACAAAACTGTCAAAACTCATGAAATTGTACACTTAGAATAGAAGAACTTTATTGCACATTGATTACACCTCAATTAAACAAATTTTTAAAATCCTTTTTGGATGGATACGTTTTTGTATTTTATAAAACTGCCATAAAAGTCAAACACAACAGCTAGAATGAGCCATTTTGTCTGTTTTGCCTTTATCATATTAGCTTTTCAGCTGCAGTTGACTTTGAAGAAGATCAGAATGATGTCCTGGAACGACAAAGCAAGTCGGTGTAGGTAATAATACCACCATATTCCGTCACACATCCACAGTCTTCCTAAGTTTCTTTACACGACATGCAAACAATGTGAACTTGTTCATGTGAACTTATTAGAAGTCGACGAGTCAAGCGCCTGGTTCTTCCGTTAACCACAACCGAGGTAACCACTCTACGTCATCCTCCTCTCCTTGCCCTACCTGGACGCTAATGACAACTTGCAACCACAGTCCGCATCCTCAGCTTACCTCGGGAACAGGGCGCAAATTGACGATCGTTTTTCTTTGTGAATTATGACACAGGCGCATCGCCTCACCCCTGGAAGACAGCAGCCCCTGCCAATCCTCTAAAACAGCCAGGACAGAAATGAGAGACCCGAGGGGGCCTATCTGCTTCCCTGCTGACTCTAATTACCCAGCCGGGAATTTTACAATCCCTCCCCCCGCCCCCTTCCCCCCCCCCCCCCCCCCCCCCCCACGTTGTGATGGTCGACTCTGCACTCTGCAGACTTGGCCGGTTCTTTCTTTTGTGTGCCCACTGCTGCCAAGTGCATTGGGCTCCTAATGAGGTTTGACACTAATGGAGCTGTGAGACAGTGTGATTATGGGTCCTCCCCCCATGCGGCGCAGACCTGGCAGGAAATGACCCCAGACTCTGCACCCTTCCACCACCCCCCGCCCCCAATTCTGTTGAAACCATCTTCAGCAGCCAGCTGGAGCCCCCCCCCCCCTCTTCTCACTGCAGTTTCCCCTTCCCTCCATCATCATCCTGCAGGTGGCTGAAAATAAGATTTTATGGCCCGATGCATGGTGGGTTGGTTGACAGCACTGGAGACCTTCTTTCATTCAGGGGGGGGCTGTGGAGCAGGGAGGTGAGATTGGAAATGGGACCCGGGGCCCGTAAAAACAAAGACTTTCCCAACTTGCGTTTAAAAAGTGCTCCAAGGAAGGGAGGGATCTAGGGAGGTTCTGGCTGTTTTCTATTAGATGCCTAACAATGTGTGTAAGTGGAGGTGATTTAAGAAAAAAACAACATGTGCTTCTGTAATTTCCATGTTGTGTGTGGTACAGGTGTGAGGGACCGGAGCTGACTATTGAACTGTGAGCTAATTATAGTCAGAAACAGCTGTTGTCCTCTAATGAGGAGACGGAGCCACAAGAGTCGCGCGGCTAGGAAGCCGGAGGAAGCCTGTTGCAGGCTTCTTGTGGATTGCTTGCTCGTTACAAAACACTCCCTGCCACACACTTGGTCACTGGCCCGTTCTCACATCCACTCCAGCAGGTGATAAGTAATTTTCACCTCACCGTGTCTGGAGAGAGGAATATGTCCCCATTTTATTAACCTCTCTGCTCCTTTTATTTTTATCCCCCAGCAATGTGTCATTCCCGACCCCCGGCCGTGCATCACCAGGACGGGCGCCCCTTCCCTAGCCCCCCTTTGATTTCTTTCAGTCCATTCCGTTCCCATTTTTCTGTGTTTCCAGAGCGATCGGATATTCCCAAAGCTGTCACCTATTCATCATGTGATGTAAATGCTTGCCTAGGCCACATTTTCTGTTTCTTGGTGCTCCAGTGTTCTCCCCACAGTCCCCTAAATGCGACCAAACATCTTTTTAATGTCGCGGAATGCGGACCTCAGAGGGTCTGTTGGTGGCAAGAAACACGACTTCCCGTTTGGATGTCATTCCCAAACACGTAGAGGAAGTGTTAGTTTAAAGTGTTATTTTTAAAATTACATTTAAATGTTAATAAAATCCCATGCTCGCGTTGATCCAAGTATTTAGGACACGTTAAACCTCAATACCTTGCAAGGACAGAAAGAGTCAAAATCCACCAAATAAGCTGAAGAAGCAGGTCTCTGCTCCATTACCCCTAAAAATGCTCCTTTCTGATCAATGAAGAGAAGGCAATTTAAAGTGACCATCCCCCCGCCCCCACCACAATATATAAAGTATCATTTACTGTGCCATTGAATTAAAAACAAGGGCTCGCTATGGCAACCATCCTAACAAGAGGCACTATTCACAGGCTATCTTGGAAGCCCGGGGTCCGGGGCGCGTGAAGCACCTTTCTGAAAGCACTTGTGGGCAAGCTGGTGGCATATGTGTGTTTTATAGCATGTACAAGACAGGGCTTGTACCACGAGAGCTTTCTCTGCAATCTGTACTGCTTTTGGAAGGGAAAGGGGAGCTCCAGCAGCTATGTTTTTCTGTAGCTTAGGATTAGTGGAAATTTAATTGAAAATAAAACACAGACCAACACTAGTGGCTACTAAGAGAAAGAACAAAGAGTTCTTCATTGAGCCAGCCCACCACATGGCAGCTGAGGGACTGCTGTGGCCTCATCTGCTTGCTTCAGGGCAGCATCCAGGGCTTGGGAACAATCCACTCTGTTATCACCCGCCGTGCGGCCCCATTTGTGACCCAAGCATTCCTGAAGGAACCAGAGTTTTCTGTAACACGGACAGAGAAGGGTGCGCTTAACGTATACGTTGGTGGGTGTGTCCACTTAAGGTGAATGATTTCTTCTTACCCCAGTACCCTTTTCTTACATTTTCACCCATACTTTCTAGAGCCGCCTTTGTGCCACACAATATCTCTCAAATCTTTATCTCACTGCCTTTTTAGTTTAACCTCAGGGAAAGGAATCTTTCCTCCTCTCTCATGCTCTCTCTCTATTCTCCTTCTCCCTCAGTGAATTTTCAGGAAAACATAGATACTAATTACAACACACTGTAGGCAAAGATTACGTAAGAATTAAGGGCTGAGAACATTTTATCCACCCAGGGAATACAGTTTGTGGTTAATCTGAGTGGCCCTCTTCAAGCTTCCCAGGTGTTAGGGATGAGCATTTTTTCCTGCTGTTGTTTTTTTTTTTTTTTTTTATCCCTTCCTATTCCCCCAATAGCAGCTTCTGTTGTGTTCTGGCATGAACTCCTCCAGTGCTGAGCCTCCATGTGAAGGTGACATCTGGCTAAGTGTCTCTCACCCTCCTGCTTTCTTCTTTAGATGCCAAAGGTCACCCCTCAGTATTCTCACTGCCTCCTGACCGTAGCTAAAAGTAAAAGTATCCTTCAGCTTGTGATTTCTGGGGAATTCAAGAGGCCAGCTCCTTCCCTAGTTCCTGGGTCAATTATGTTAGCTGCCTTGATTCAAAGTGACTATGTCCAAAGTATGGCTTTTTCATGAATATGATGCTCAATAATTTAAATCCATGCATTCAGGGGTTTTTACCCACTTCAGCTTCCACACCATTCAGAGACTATGTCAGAACCCGGTATGGTGTTTTGTACGTATCCGTGTTAAATAAACGTTTTGCTATGAATGAATGGGCGGATGGGTGGATAGATAGACAAATGGATCGATGAAGAAATGAATGAATACAAGGTTTGTTCTGCATTGGAAAATAGCAATTTGGTTTAGCCTATTTGCAGATGAAAAAAAAAAAAAAGCAGCTTAAAGCACAATTTCCTAAAAGTGCCATCTAACTCTTTTGAGGAGCTTGCATGTAAAGAAGACTTTGATTTAATGTATACTTTAAAAATACTTCAATACGGGGAAATAAGCAAAAAGAGCCCAGCGAAGCTTTTCTAATTTTGACAGTTATGTTCTTAGGGAGGGACACAGATTCCATGTGGAATACAGGTCCACAACTCCTTATTCATCATTCCGAAATCCAAAGAGCTGTGACAAATAAAAGTTTTTCATAACCCATTTGGCAGACAACTTCACTTGAACTGACGCGAGGCTATTTACAGGCTTTGTTTATATTTATCCTACCGAGTGAGGCTATTGACACACGCGACTGTGGAAATATTAATGTTTGATTCTAGGGGGCTCCAGATGTCCCTGAGGTGTTAAGTAATAGACGGCATATTCACCATATTTATTCCATCTCTAAAATCTAAAAAATCTTGAATTTCAATACATATGGCCTCCAAGCATTGAGGAAAGGGATCGGGACTCTGCACTAACAAAATGCCGCTTTAGTAGTCCGAGTTTATTCAGTAACTGGAACAGATTGCCAACAAGACAAGACATTCAGAGGTCGTAAATATTGTATATAAAAGATCTTAGTGCTTGAGACCTTACAGCATTATATTTTCAAAGCATGAATTCTTCATACGGCAAACATATCCTGAGCACAGGCCAGGCAGCTTCGTGATTATACAGCAAAGACCTCAGAGGAGACTGCTACCGTGCTTGTTCTCAGAGAGCTCAGTCTCCTGAATAATTTTGTAAGTGGCACAAAAATTGCTTCCTACGTACCGGAGGCTCTAAAACATGCTTCCGTTTTTTTTTTTTTTTTTTTTTAACATTTATTTATTTTGAGACAGAGAGAGACAGAGCATGAACGGGGGAGGGGCAGAGAGAGAGGGAGACACAGAACAGGAAGCAGGCTCCAGGCTCTGAGCCATCAGCCCAGAGCCCGACGCGGGGCTCGAACTCACGGAGCGTGAGATCGTGACCTGAGCTGAAGTCGGACGCTTAACCGACTGAGCCACCCAGGCGCCCCATGCTTCCGTTTTTGATCCACTTGAAGCTTTCTTTGTTTCTTTTAATTCTTCTGCATTAAGACCTATGAAAATCACAAAGCGATTTCTTAACTGCAGCCACACTAACCGCTCCCGATTTTGAAAGCATGGGGTGTTTTCTATCCCAACGGGGACCGCCCCAGTGCTTCTTCCGTGACCCAGGGTCTTCTGTGGACAAACAGCACCACTGATCACTCGGCGCACCTTGACTGGGGACAGCAGTTCCTGGTGGGGTTTGGATCAAAGAAACTTTGAAGTGACAGCTCAAGCCCGGACACCAGCTCTGGAAAGATCCATTTCTGCCTCTAAAAAGCATTTACTCCTGAATTTTAAATGAAATGAAATGAAAAATTCACTGACCGACATCAAATCCCAAGTCTCTCTTGCCAACCTGGGTGGGAAAAGAAGCGGGTGAGGGCTTGCCGGGCGGGAGGCCGGCTCAGTCAGCACGTCTCAGACAAAAGTCTTGGTTTCGTCGGCGCAGGGCTCCAGAGCCCAACTTCTCAATGGCCCCCTTAATGCAAAAGCTACAGATTTCACTGTATCCGTAGAAACTGATGTTAAGCAAATTACGTGTCTGGCAGGTGAACACCAAAAGTGGGAGCCTGGACCACTTCCGTGAGGAAGCCGTGTGGCACTGTGGTGCTTAGAATGTGTGAAGCTTCTAGACGAAGGTGGTTTCTGTGCCTGTGTTGGGTCTAAACCATGGAAGAGTTTTGCCATGTATTTAGATATTTTGCTGCACTGTGACTCTGTGATCTTTTAAGGAAGTGCTTCTGCCAGTGTGTTTTCTATGTACTTTCCTTGCAGCAATAAAAAGGCCTGTGGAACTTGCTAGGCAGGGTGAAAAGAACCAAGGGCTCATCTAAACTTCCACGTAGGGGACACATTTGGGTCTCCCCGTTGGGTCCCACCAAATCTTTGTTAATGGGCATTTTGTTCCAGTCATGGGACCTTCACGGGCTGCTGGTACTCATATCTCCAGGGGGACAAATTCTATTTCAAGAAAAATAGCACCTCTTCTCTTCCAAGAGATCTGTCACCACTGCAGAGTTGGGAGGTGCTGCTCACAGCCCTGGGTGGGAAGGCGGCTCGCTGAGTCAGCCCTACCGAGTGCGAATGGTGTGCAGTCATTAGGGTGATGACTTCCATGGGAAATGACCTGAAGAATTTCAGTAATGAAATTCCATGCAGGAGTCGCGAACAGCCCGCAAGTACCAATCCATTCTAGAGCCTGGGCTCAGAGCAAACTCTGTCAAGCATGAAGTCGGGTCCTTTCAAAGCATGCTTTGACATGGCTTTAAACAAAGAAGAGCAAGCCTCTGCCTTGGACTTTTATTCATTCACACCAGATCTCAAGAAAGAGGACAGACTAATCTCCTTCGTTGATGCTGTCACAGCATTGGATTTCTGACCGGCCAAAGGTCACTCCGGTGACACTGCAGGTGGTAGCCAACGAAGATTCCTAATTTGGGAAGCTTTGGAGGGAACACTGGGTGAAGGCGGAAATCCAGACTTCTGCTACGAAACAAACTTTGTGACCCAAACCAACCGCAATAGAAAAACAATCCTTCCTCTGGTTTTCTATATCCTATTTTCTTAATTGGGTGGGCGGGAGAGCGAATTTCCACATGGAGCAAGTAGATGGGCACAGGCTGTATAAATCCCATACTTGCAATCTTTGGCAGGGATATGCACTGCCATTATGCCTTCTAAATGTCAGCTGAGGTAGAAACCGGTTCCAGATCTGAGAGGTGCCAGACACCTGCTCCCTCAGCTCCAAGATGTGCTTTGGCTGGGAGGTCGCCCCTACACAACCCTTTCTCAACACGCACTGGGCCTCTGAACCCAGGAGCTGTTTAGAATGCGGAATATGCTCAGATTTCCCTTCCTTCTCAATGCCCACATTCCCCTCCTACAATTTGCTTTTCTGATAGGAGGCTTAGCTGGGCATCTATGCTTTCATTTGGTACCGAAGTTCTAGAAATTTCCGAAATGCCATCTTTTCTGTGGAAGGCTGTGACCTTTCAAAGAGCCAAATGCCTCAGTTAGACAGTAGCAACTTTGAAGACCACCTTTCTTACAAAAAAAAAAAAAAGTTTTTAACCTAGAAGAGAAGCTCTGCTGACAAGCTGCCTCATGAGGGAGAAGCAGGAGGACAAAGGTAATCGACAGTGATCACATTCTGGGTTATTTTCATTTCTTTTCACAAGCAATTTTTATAAATGGTTTTGTTTACCTTTTCTAAAATGAGCGTGGGTACAGCTATATCTAAAATTCAATGCACCCAGAAATTTGAATCCCAGGAGGGGTGGTCTGGCACCCAGAGCTTTGTTTGTGGAATATGGATTCTTTGTGACTACCTTAGCCTCCAAATCCATCAGGCTAGGACCTAAGACAGTAATAGCTAATTTATTGAGCATTTACAAGGTTATCAGACACTAGTATCTCCCTCGTACTTCTAGAAGCCCTATTAAGTAGGCAATGTTATTATCCCTATTTTACAAATGCAGAGAGTAAGAAAGGACATGAAAAGGTTAACTAACCTGCTACTTTGGGTCAGACACTCTTCTAAATGCTATGAAGCACATAACATGTATAAACATGTTAACTCACAGTGATCCTGAAGGTGCGTAGTGAAGGTGTTCAGAACGAGTGTCCCCAAAATGTGCCAGTTTCTCATGTTGGACTGTTTGGAGGTGAAGGCAATCAAGGCCCAGCAGACTCAAGAAAAACTTTTACCTCCCTCGACTACCTAAAAGGATATAGATAGGGGGCCTGGCCCAGAATGAAAACTATTACCAAGAGATTACTTTTTTGTGTGAATGACCTGTCTGGATGGCAGGACAAACATCTAACTACCAAACATCTGCTTTTCTTATTGTCCTGTGAATCACCCCCCTCCCCTGGTCCCTTTCTCATTCCTTAGCTCAAGATGCCACATAGGCCTCAACTGCCTGGCTTGTCCATGGGGCTCCCACATATACATACATAATCACGTTTGTTTTTCTCTTGTTTATCTGTCTTATGTTAATTTGATTATTAGACCAGCCAAAAAACCTAGAAGGATAGAATAAAACATTTTTCCTCGCAACAGTGGTATTATTATCCCATTTTACAGATGAAAAAGTGGAGGCACAGAGAAGTTGTCCAAGGGAACACTGTAGGGGGGCAAGGATTTAAAACCTTGACAATGTAGTTCCAAATTCTGTGCTCTTAGATAGGATGTTAAATTACCTCTCACATAGCCTTTAATATTGTCCTTTCAGTCTTTATTTTCCTTAATAAATATTTCTTAGGGTTGTTATTAGGATTATGTCATATACTCTACGTGAGGAACTTAGCACAGTGCCCGCACGCAGTAAAATACCACGATAAATATTAGTTACTATTATTACTAGTTGTAATAACGTTCACACTGCATGACTTTTTCCCAGTGGGAAACAGAATGAGAAGAACACACTTTTATCTACCTTAAAGCAGCTGTACAAGAGCACCCAGCTACAGTTACTAAAACCTCGTTTGTGTATGACGAGGAATACTGATAAACTCTGTAGTATTTGCCATTCTTCCTGTGACTGTGAAACATGGCAACCATTTCTCTCCTTTGCAATGCTCATTCGTGGCAAGCTTCAGAGCCAAAGAGCGAGTGGAAAAGAATAAGGAAGTTCTGTTAGATTTTAAGTAGGGAAAAAAGTAAGAGCCTCTTCATTCATCTCTATAAATACGGATCATAATCCCACCTTATCTAGTACTCAGAGACTGCGTGAGCCTCCAGTGAGATAGCAAATACGAAGACGCTCTGAAAACCGTGCACTCGAATCAAGCAGTATCATCCGTAGGGGATGGGGGCCCGGAGAAATCCCAAACGTGCACCAGTCACACACACACCGTAAGCAAGGAGAGCCGCCCTGGGGGCCTCAGACACGGGCTCAGAGGCTGCCGGAAAAAACGTAGCAAGTCTGGGGGAAGGAAGAAGAGAAGCTGTGCTTCTTGGAGACCGAAAGGGGAACTGCATGAAATCACGATGGCAGGAAGAGAGGCTACCGCCCAGGGGGCAGGTACCAAGAGCATCCAATGCGGGAATGTCTCACACTTCCTTGGGCACAGCTGCAGAGGGCCAGCCTGGAGGGCCAGCCTTCCCCCTGGGGCGGCGACAACACCGGGGCACAGTTGCTGCGACAAACCTCTGGGGCAGCGGGTAGTCAGCAGGCAGCACATTCCCAGGGACGTTATCCTGCCGCCGGAGGAGCCTCGAAGCAAACTGTGGAATGTAGGACTTCAAGGACGAGATGAATGTGTTTGAAGGCTCAGGCAAGCCCACCGCCAGAAGGCTTACAAAGAGCTGAGAAAACGCAGAGAAATGGCTCGGAGAGGACCCATTATGCACAGCCTCAGCGACATGCCATTGCTCTCCGTTTTTCACCAGTGTCTCAATAATGACAGATGAGGAGACACTGGCAGTTGATGCTTAGTGGAGTCTCAGACATGTGGCAGGCAGAAATTCCTGTGTGACTCTGTTGCTGGCCAGTCCACTAAGCGGGGGAAAGGATTTGCAGAATGGGGTAGTTTGAAATCTTTTCGACAGCATCACCAACTAAAATATTATACCCCGGCAAATTTCTTCCAGCTTGCGTTTAGAGCCAAGTCTGGAAGAACGCATTCCATCAGCCAAACCGATGGGTGTTAGAGTACTTGCAAATAGGCTCATTTGTTAAAATGGCAAATTGTGATTTAGTATCCTTGGAACTGGCCAGATTAGCAAATGAGAATGCTTTCTAATGATAAATTGTGCTAATTTGGGTTTCATTGGTCAAGTGAGCTGTTACTCTGTATTTTACAACCAAGTCTGACAACAGGAGTTACTGAAGACGTTCCAATCATATTTTGGGGGAGTGTTTCTGCCAGAACTCCAAACAGTTCAGCAGTAACAGTTGCCTCAGATTTCCTTTTAATAAACAAAGTTATTTTGGCATGTTTATGCTGTGTTCCTTGCGGATTTTTGGAGATCAATTCTAGCTTATTTGGATACACTGCTTTGTAAGGGTTCGTGAATATCAACACACGGATGATACATAAAATAGAATGCCATTTATCACATACACTTTTCAAAGTTATTTTTTTCCACTTTTAGGAGAAATGCATGAACGATAGAGAAGATACATAAATTTATAAAAGCAGCACAATTAGTCCTTATTTGTTTGGTAGTAAAAGAAAAAATCAGCTCAATCTGTTTCACTGGCTCATGTAAGGAGGAAATCCAACTGGAGTGGATGGCTTCAGGCATAGCTGGTTCCAGGAATTAAGCTGTGTCTCCTGTGTCACATGCTGTGGGAAAAGCAGACAAAAACTCTGGCTGCACAGTTCACTACCAATAGGCAGAGACAAAACAATAGCCCATATTTCCATCACTCAAAACAATCATGCTTGATATTTGGGTATAATTTCTTATCTCTCTTTCAGGCACATTTTACCTTGCTCATTGATAAATTTTCAAACAAGCCAGTTAATGTGCCCTGAAGATGCAGTAAAGAGACGCGTGCATTTTCACGTCAGTGTCCAGACACTGACTCACAGTCTTTGCAGGGAAATGTCAGAAGGGCATGTGCGCGATGCCTGCTCGGGCTGTCTACGGCTGCCACTCTTTGGTGACAGCACTTTCCAAAGAAACTCTCTACAGTGATGGAAATTTCCTATATCTGCCTATCCAGTGATTAGTCACTAACACACTGAACGCTGTAAATGTGGCTAGGTGCCACCTAGGAAAGAGAGTTTAAATTTTGTTTAATTTTGAGAAATTTACATTTAAATAGCCACATGTGACTACTGGCTGCCATAGGGGATCATGCAGGGCTCACACGAGTTCCATGAGGAGAAGCCACCGCTTAAACATGAATACACGTCCTTCCCCTCTACGGATAATAGAAGTATCATCGAAGGCTCAGATGGGAAAAGTCTAATGGAAAGACATTTTAATAAGCTTCCTTGGTAGCTCCTTTTTGTCCGCAAGTGAGGTCCTTAGCTCTGCTGCAGGCTGAAGCCCTAGTCTTCCTGCTCACCCAGAGCCAGTCTTGAGTGCCTGCTTCTCACTCACACAGCACAGTTCTCAGGAAAGTTCACGGGTTTTCCAGCACTGTCTTGATTTACAAGTTATTTCCTGTTTTGTTCTGAAGAGGCAAATATGGTGTGGAGGCTCAGGAAGGTTAAGGAAGAGCCTGTCTGGATCACAGAGCATATCTGTGAACATCCACAGCTGTAAACACACACACACACACACACACACACACACACAAACGCACAAACAAAAACAAACAAAGAGCTAAAAAGGGTGACGTCATGGAGATTTTAGGGTTTCTACTGAAACAGAAATGTGTAAGTGTTGTGCCATGACTCTTTTCCTCCACATTTTCTTATCTGTTAGTGAAGGTTTGCAGTCCTTTGGCAATTAAAATACAGAACCTATCACTGTCACCATGGCATTTATTTTATCAGCGTCAGCGTTGTAAATACCCCAAGTGATGCAGCAGAACCATAACCTTCAAGGAGTGGCTAACACAAGACTTCCACGGCAAGCGGATGATTTAATATGATGGTCTCGGAGATACAATAGCGAAACCTCTTTGGGAAGATCCATGATAATGTGAAATCTGTTACGTGCCTTCTGTTCTAGATTTCAAGCGCTTAACAGCCAGGGACCCATCTCTCTACTGCCCAAGACGGTAGACTCCTTAGGAGGCCGAGCAGGAGCCTGAAGGCAGGGCTGCCTGGCTCTGAAGTCAGTGTGGTGATGGCACCAGCCCATCACATCTTCCCCTGGATGACTTGGTATTGCCAGCATTTGGAGGAGCAAAGAATCGAGGGGACGTTCCCCCAGAGAACGTGACCGAGGGATTCAACAGGCTTTGCTCCTTTTTTTCCCCAGTATGGTCAACACCGACGTACTCCTGAAATATTGCGCTCCTGGAGTCTGTTTGATAACAGTTGTGTTTTTTGTTTTTGGATTTTTTCTCAGTCATAATGTGAGCAATATCTGAAGCGTACAAGGCGGGGGGTGCCTCTGTGGCTCCGTCGGTTAAGTGTCTGACTTCGCCTCAGGTCACGCTCTCACCGTTCATGAGTTTGAGCCCTGCATCGGGCTCTGTGCTGACAGCTCGGAGCCTGTTGTCTGCTGCAGATTCCGTGTCTCCCTCTCTCTCTGCGTCTCCCCTGCTCGCCCTCTGTCTCTTTCTCTCTCTCTCTCAAAAAGAAACAAACGTTTTTTAAAAATTAAAAAAAAAAAATCATTCTCGAAAAAAAAAAAACAAAAAGGAGAAAGAGTACCAGGTGCGTGCTGGTTAGCCCTACACAGTGTCATGTTGCCCAGTGTGCCTGGCATTCTACAAGACTCTTCCACGTGAGCTCATGCTGCCTTTTCTGAGTTTCCCTGCCAAGGGGGAACCAGACCACTCACTCTCTCTCAACCCCTCTAAGCCTCAGTCTTCATGTCTACAATGGAGATAACCATGCCACCCACCTCTTAGAGCAGGAGTTGGAAAACTATGGCCGATGGGCCAAATCTGGCCTGGCATAAGGCAAATCTAGCCCTGCCAATTCATTTACTAATTGTTTATGGCTGCTTTCACACTAGGAAGGCAGAGCTGAGTAGGTGTGACAGAGACCATATGGTCCAGAAGACTTTCTAGGAAAAGTTTGCCAATTCTTGTTGTGAGGACCATAGCATATAGTAAGTGCTCAATAAATATTAATAGCTGGTATTATTATTGTCAGGCTCCTCTTCTTTTCTCTCTTCCTCTCCCCCAAACTCACTTCCATAAGAACATTGCTGAACATTCTTCATGCTATCGGTGTCAGTTCTATCCTTTCTCTTCAGATCAAAACTGCTCTCTCACCCTGAATTCTCTAGCTCCAATGGAGCGTGCTTGCCTTTATCAAGCAGGGTTCGGGGTCCCCTCAACTTTGCTAAAGTCATTTCCCTATCCAGTCGCCCCACTGCTTTGGCTTTAGCTTCTTGAGTACATGAGGAATGTCCATGGTGTATGGTTATATAGACTGGACATTGTTCAGCCATGTTCAGGGATTCTACGGGTGCTTGGATACCAGCCACAGCTCTTTGTTTGGTCCTGCTTTGATTTCTGCCCAACTCTCTCACTGTTCTTCTGTTTGGAGAGGAAACCTCAGTGGCTTCTGTTAATCTTCTCCTTAAGTTCACATCCCCACTGGGCAACCACCATCTTTTCTTTCCCCTGGTTGCCACTCTGACCTGCTTTACCCTCTCAACTTAAAAGACTTCTTAGAAAAAAAACACACCAAGTTTTACCTATGTCAGTTTAAAAAAAATTTTTTTTAATGTTTATTTATTTTGGAGACAGAGAGAGACAGAGCATGAATGGGAGAGGGTCAGAGAGAGAGGGAGACACAGAATCTGAAGCAGGCTCCAGGCTCTGAGCTGTCAGCACAGAGTCCAACGCGGGGCTCGAACTCACGGACCGTGAGATCATGACCTGAGCCGACGTCGGACGCTTAACCGACTGAGCCACCCAGGCGCGCCATTACCTATGTCAGTTTAAGTCAGGAAAGTGAAAATTCGGCCGCAGGGAGTTTGAGCCCTCTCATTCATTTCTCAAGAGCTCCTTGTGCAAGGACACCACCCAAGTGGGGATTCGTAGGCTTTTACTGCATTCTTGATGAAAGACAATATCCCTTCTTGGGAATAGAATGATGAGGGGGTGGGAGTGGGTAGCTAAAAGCAGTCTCTGAATCTTATTTTTAAATCCAGCACTTGGCCTTCCCTATGTTCTGTATACATGCAGATATTTCTATCCCACACTGTCAAACCACTTCTGGACCCTGTCTCAGTTTAACAGGCAAGGTTGACATACTAATTCTATTCCACATGTTATTGTGTATCCCATATTCTATTGTTTTTTTCTTCCATCCTTTTAGAATTCTATTTATGTTCTTGTTTTCACCAAATGTTTCGGGCACAATAGAGATTTTGGTTTTGGATGTTCTTACAACTAAAAAAAGATGGCCTCACCGTTCCCAGTCACACAGGGGCAGGGGTTTTGACAAAAAAAAAAAAGTCAACTTTCAGACTTAAGATAAAGATGTTACTTCGGAGCAGTTGTGTCCATGTTTTGGGAGTTTGTGGGTGGAGGAGATGGTAGGGAATCTCTGGGTGTTTTCTGCAAACTCTCTACAGCTGTCAAAGATTCTGACATACCTCAGTTCTGATATACTTGTCTTGAAATTAAAACTCTTTATAGACTAGGAATTAACTCTCCTAAAGACTAGAGATTAAGTCTGTAGGAACCTAAGGTTTGTTTGGGTAGCTCCAGGGTATTGGGAGTGTGTTTTAAAATTGGAACAGTCACTTTCTTTGCTCAGGAGGCCTTTTCTCCAGCATAAAGATGACGAGGAGAGACAAAGGAATCACAGCCATCATGCAATCCTATTTTGCCCTCATCAAGCAACCTCAAAACACCAATAACAAATTTTTGAACTATGAAGTCCAATTTGTTATAGTTGCATTAAAATTTGCTGAGTCTCAACTCAAACTTTCCTTGGCTAGACATATAAAGAATGTGAAATGTGACTCAGCCCTCAAGGAGGTTGAAGTGGATCGAAAGCCATTTCCAATGGGAGATTTTTTTCCTCCTCTTCGAAAAGGGTTAACTTTCATTGTGGGGGGAAATTTTTTAAAGATCGTCACACAATATACATTAAAGACAGTTTGCTCATGGAAAGCACACAAATTGACAGTCTTAAGTGAATTTTCTCTAAAGGGACTTTTCCCTTTTAAGAATTTCTAAAATATGACCCCACAGAATAAAAAATTTGACCTAACCCACCATTAGTCTTGGCTAATCCAAATCCAATTTAGGTCTATCCAAGATGTGGCCAGTGTTCTCATCCTCTTAAGTCCTTGAATAAGACAATTCCAGAAGTTTAATCAAGAACCAAAATTTGCTCTTCTGCCCATACAAATCCTAAAGTGATCTCAATATATTGGATACATACGCTTTTTCTCAAATTAGATTGCAAGTCTCTGAGATGGGGGAATGATCTTTTTATCCCTTTGTATGCTCCCCTCTTCCTAAACACCCCCAAACTCTTAGTGTATATTTCTTAGGAATAATAACATAAATGAAGGCTTACTATTTGCCAGGCACTGAGTGGTTACAGGCATTACTGCACTTGTTTCTTACAATTACCCTTGGAGATATGGAAACTGAGGGTTAGGAAGGTTAGAATAATTGCACTAAGGCATAAAGCTAAAAAGTGGCGGAGTGAGGATTTGAATCTAGGCAGTCACGACAGAGAACACACATGTTGAACCACCATGCTGCCCGGGCTCCCTCATTGCTCTCTGGCTAAGCTGGCCAAAATGCCAGAGGTGCTCAATGCTGGCTTGTGGAAGGAGAACACTTCTCCCCAAGAACACTTGAGAGGCATCACCAGTGAGCTTCTGTGCTGTGCTAATGAACGTCTGCAGCATCCCTGTGCAACCAACTGAGTGTCTGGCCACCCAGTTTCACATATTCTGTTGGAAGTGCACTCGATCGCATTGTTATAATCTGTGCTTTTTTCTTCACAGTCGTCCAAAGAGGCAAATCACTCACAATCTTCCTTCAGAGATAAATACAAGGCAGAGAAAGAAGAAGCAGGTCAGCCGAGTTTAGGAAGAAAGTCAGTGGGGAAACCAAGGTTGCGTCTGCACCCCTTGATTTCTCAACAGCCTCTTAATTCAGACTTTTCCCCCCTCCAAACAGATACCCAGACAAGCCTTGGTGAAAACACAGGGCTATGAGACCACCCCCCCCCCCAAAGAAGCAAGATAAAACCACAAGAAAAAAAAAAGAACGTGATATAAATGCAGGAGAAGAAATGACAAGTCATATGCTAGTCTATTGGTAAAAATGTTTTAAAGTATTTTTCTATGTGTACCAATCATGTGGAATGTTCTTGGGATTCTGACGCCACAAGAGTTCTTTGTGCTAATACAGTTTCAGATATATAATTTACAGTAGAGTAAAAATCCCTTTTTTGTTTCCTTCAAAGAGGCACTGTGTGAAACTGTTTTCCATATTGGGAGGTTCTTGAAAGAGGTCCATTACACCCAATTAAATGCTGGTACTTACAGAACATTCTTTGCAACACATCTTCTGCATTTTACTTAGGGTTATTACTTGGGTGGCCCAACTATCGTTGGATTTAGAAGGTCTATGTTGAAAGGAGAATATGGAAATGGTCCTGGAAAGGAATGATATATTTAGGATCCTCTAAACACTGTTAGGTATATTTAGTATATCCACTTAATGCTGTTTTGGGTGATTTATCGTCTGGGTTATGTTCTGCTTCTTAGAAATTATTCCAGTTATATTTCAAATTTTAATTTGCAAAATATTTTAAGAAGTACAAAACAAACAGAGGCGGGTCCAAGTTTTCTCAGACGGCTGGAACAGTGATAACACAGATTCTGATACAAATTCTGGGCACAAAGTGGGCTTTAGCACCTCTCTACCTCTTCATAATTTTTCACTATCTCTGGCAGTATGAGAAAGAAGACAACTTGCTGAATTTCAAATGTCCTTCAGTAACTGGAACATTGCATTCTAATGCATTTTGATGAGTCAGATTAGTTATTTGTCACATATGTTGGTAATGCAAGGAAATGTATTCAGTCCAGAAAATTAATCCAGGCAGCCAGCCATGAGCAGATGAATGAAAGTGACCAAAAGCAGATCGGAACAGAGGGCTGAGGAAAGTATTTTTAAGGAGGCTATTCGGTAGTCACATCCTTTAAATACTGACTAATAGATTTAAGAGGTGAAATCTCCACCTTTTTTGTGAAGAAGGCAGAAAACTTTTCTGCATTTGGGGGACGGAGGGGGTGCACAGAGATACTGCAATGATAAGACTATATAATTTTTTTCCTTCCCTGGATATATATATCTCACTTCTAGGACACATGTGGATTCCACTAACCTGTGGAAAGAAGGAGATGGGGGAAGTCTCTGTTGCCAGCAAGCTGTTTACTAGAGATTAGAAAGTGTTAGGATTCCCTGACACAGCTGGCTGGGGACCCCTTGCCTTGGAGATCAACAGGAAAGTGAAAAGTCTAGGCAAAATTTTGCTCTGTCGCTGGTCGCCTGTCTCCCACAGCTGAAAATGACATCGCCCTTCCCAGGCCGTCGACATGAGATAGTGTCACATCCCGAATGAGATCACTAGGTCATAATCTCATCCTCAACCTGATTTTCTTGGCCTGTGTGACCATTACTAGGGGAAGAGGGGAAGGATGAGCATGGGCTGAGCAAAGCCATCCCTTTAATTAAGCTCACGGTCATGTCGCCTTCTGCCCTGATCCTATCGGATCTCAGCAGCTAAGCAGGCTGGGCTGGGGTGGGAAATTACGCTATCTGCGGCATGTAGTACTGTAAGGTGTAAGTTGAAGCCTTACACTCCTGGCCAGGTGTGTGTTGCTTTGTGAGTTTGCAGAAAAGAACATTAAAAAGGCAACGACCCTAATGTGCTTTGGGGTCTCGGAGAGGTCGGCGTGACAGGAGTGAGGTGTGCTTCAGGGCCCGTATGCTGATACCCCAATGAAGAGATCCCTGGAGACAAAGCTTCTCTGTCCAAATCAGACAGGACCTGCAGTCAACTGAGAGAAATTCCAGCCTTCTCAGATGTCAGGAGAGTGGAAACAACCATCGAGATTTAGTACGTAGCGTGTTGTCTCTGGCACACAAATCCCCAGTCTTGGCTGAGGAAATGATTGAAGTTCTTAGGGCTTCTATGGCATGTTTTAGTCAGTCAGATCTGACGAAAACTTGCTGAGACTGATTCTGGATATTGCAAATCTCGTTAAGGGGTTATGAAACTATGATGCTATTTTCCTGGTTTGCTTGCCAGAGTCACCTTCTCTTTCGACAAGGAGCCCTTTACCACAGCCACCTGTGACAGTGACCCTGAACCCCAGCAGGGGACCTCAGAGACTGGAGGATGTCTTCTGCTTGGCTAGAGGCAGTTCTAGAAGCAAATCGTGCCTACCCGTCTCCATGTCTTCATATTCTTCACACCGGAATGGTAGTGTCAAGCAATCTGAGAAAAAACAAGGTGGTTAATTGAGAAGAGTGAGAGAGAATATCTATTAACTGCTACTCCGTCTAAAGAATGTCTTCCCTATGTCTGGCTTTATCATCTCTTTAATCCTTTATGTCTTCAGATTTCTGGAAGCAAGTTCCAGAGTAAGAGTCTACCGTTATGGACTGCCTTCCCATCCCTTTGTTCCTGGCAGGGGAAACTGTAACTGTTGGCATTTTGGTCCAGTGAACCCTCTTGCCCTTGGCCCTCCCTCATCCTTGGCAGGGGGAAAGGAGGAGGGAGACGCCAGGTGAAAGGGGAAGAGAGAATGGATTATGACTGTAAGACACCACACCCTGGACTTTTCTTCACGGGAGTTCACTATGCACCATGCACAGACCAGCAACAAGGCACGTGGACGATAACTTGTCACTTTACTCTTTCACTTTATTGGCCCTGATCCATTTTGATCCTGCCTTTCTTTGGGGCCTTAGGCTTCCCTCTTGATTTAGTTTTGGAGTGCATTTGCCAGAACCAGCAGAGAGTATATTTTAATCTTTTTTTTTTTAATGTTTATTTTTGAGAGAGAGAGAGAGAGCTAGAGAGAGAGAGAGAGCTAGAGAGAGAGAGAGAGAAAGCAAGCAGGGGAGGGGCAGAGAGAGAGGGAGACACAGAATCTGAAGCAGGCTCTGGGCTCTGAGCTGTCAGCACAAATTCCAACATGGGGCTTGAACCCACAGGCTGTGAGATCATGACCTGAGGCGAAGTCAGATGCTTAACTGATGGAGCCACCCAGGCACCCCAAGAACCAGTGGAGAGTATATTTTGAGACAGGGCTGGCTCGTCTGACAGCAGCCAGACCTGTAATATATGAATACAGTCATCCCCAAACTGTGGCCTGACAAGCAGGAGGGACTCTTCCTCTGCAGTTTACTTCTAGAAATCTGAAGAGGTAAAAGATTAAAGGAGATGATGATGACACCAAATATATAGAATTAAAATCTGCCCTTTCTCTCATCTTACCCTCTGATCTCCTACTAGCGCCTTCCGCTGGATACAGCCAATCACTAAGTAGAGGGCAAGGGAACCCACCTCTGCCATCCCATCCCCTTTTGGGGCCCAGAACAGGATGGAAGACTAGAGGCGCAGGTGAAGAACATCAATAGAGTCCACACACACGTTTGGATGTTTTGTTGGCTTGTGTGATTTTTTGATCTGATCAGAGGCCTAAAGGGCTGCTTGAAAGCAAACACAATCCAGAACAGGAGGACCATTTTTATTACTCCAAATAAGTGTGTAGGTTTAACACACACTCGATCAAAAGCCCCGTGGAATTGAGTCAGGGAGAGAGGGGTGTAGTCTATGAAGTTAGCCTTTGTTCTTCAGAAGTATTTCTTTCTAACACAAGTTTGCCTACAAAGCTACTTTTACATTCTAAAAAGTCCCAAATGTATGACCACTAGCTCCAGATGTGTTAATAGCGCGAAAGCAGCTCACAACAGGCTACATGAGTTATTGAATAAAAGAACTCAACAGGCAGCTAAGCCTTCCGACCACACACTTTCACCTTTGCACGCTCTGAGTCAGCTTTCAATAGGCATTAAATTCTCCCCTTGTTTTCATTCTTTGCTTCAGTAGCTTTAGCGGGGACCCATGAATACCTGGGCTACAACTAAGTACCCTTAAATATAGCTATTTGAGAAATCTCTGTATGTATGCAAGTACCATACGTAAGTCATGTTTAAGGGGGAGGTTGAAATCCCGAAATATTGAAATAAAAGGCAGGAAGCTCAAGTCCTACTCCTGGTCTGTTATATTTGACCCAGCCCCTCAGGTTAACCTTGGACAAACTTCTTTACCTTTCCAGGACTCAACATTTTGCTACTCCCCAAGCAGAAAACAGAGTCACGTCATCAGGGAGAGGTGGGCTAGTACAGGCCCACATCCATAACTCTGGGCTTGGCCGAAAGTGAACAGTCCTTTCAGGTCAGGGAAAGGTGAGTTTTGTTGTAGCGTTTGCTTCTAGGCAGTTCCTTCCAACGGGTTCACGGGTTTACAACTTAAGAGACAATCAGGCATGCGGATAAAACTTACATTAAATGGCGCTCATGTTTCTGGTACTCTGACAACTCACTAAGCCATGCTCCCTGGCTTGGTTTATTAATTTTCACATCTGAAAATTTTTACGTTGCTTCATTTCCTACTGCTGTTTAGAGTCGTCCCCAGAAAGTGTTTCACAGTGAGTTATTTATTTAGTGTGACAGGGAAGGGATTAAAAATGCGCTGCCTTACGAAAATCATACCCTCATCTTCTACGAGTCCACATAACACGTCAGAAGGAGCGATAACGTGATGGCTCCGGGATGGTGTCCAGAAACAAGTGCAATTGACCATCTCCCCCCTCACCCTCATCAAAGCCCCAGGCTGCTGAAACCCACTTCTGTCCTCCATGTTTGGCTGGCTGGTGCATTAATACATACATGCTTCCCACAATATGTTCCTACCACCACAAGCATTCAGAGACTTTCTAGATCATTCAACATTTTTCCCAATTCAACATCTTCTGTAAGGAAAACCCAAAAGCATCTCTATGTCTGTTTTAGCACCATTCTTGTGACTTATTTCACGCTTAAAGGTTTTGTGTTAACTGGGGTTAAAGGTGGAAATGCCAGTTCTAGGATGCCACTTCACTAACTGCAAAAGAAGAGAGAAAGAATGGGTAAAATGGATTTATCCAGTGTTGAGTGAATAGCAAAATACCTGCTTCAAAGGCGAAGTCATTAAAGACGTATTCGATAAACCTGTTGTCACTAACCACCCCCCCCACACACACACACAGCCAAAGTCCAGAACACTCAGATCCTTTAGAAAACTCGCAGTATTTAGATAACAGAATTTGTTTTTTCTTCATTTGTGCTTATGTCTAAAGAGCCCCTCTGTTGAAGGGAAGGGCAAAGTAGAAAGCCAAAGAGCAGAAACACTTAAGTAGTTTGGTGGGGAAACATTAGAAGGTGAGGAGGAAACTAGGGCAATCAAAGAAAAAGAAACATCTAAGACTAGGGCGGCTTTGTGAAGAAATTGGCCCCAAACTTATTTTCCTCTGCCTGAGGAACAGACACTGACCTGTGTTTGTAGTCAGAATTTTAATACAATGTACATGGTACAATATAAATGGTACATGCATTTCTCAGCAGTTATGATGGGACCAGGTTTCTAAAACTTCAGTTGCGTACTTATTGCTCTCATAATTTTTATTATAGGTACACAGTGGTGTCCATGAGAATGGGGCCTTTAGGTCTCCAATTTCAGGGAGTGCATGGATGAAGGGTCCCAGCTGCTGCCTTCATTTCTAATCAGCCCCACTTCCCGTGGGCTGCTCCCTGCAGTGACTGAGCACGTCAGGGATATTGAGGCAGACCCATTCCTGGGAGATGTTCCTAAAATGGGTCTACCTACCAGGTGGTAGTTGAATTGATTTTAGGTACTATGCTGAATATGTTTCTCCTTTATGTAAATTTAAATATGTGGGGCATCTGGGTGGTTCACTCAGTTAAGCGTCCGACCATCGGTTTTGGCTCAGGTCATGATCTCACGGTTCATGGGTTTGAGCCCTGCATCAGGCTCTGTGCTGCTAGCACAGAAGCTTGAGCTTCTCTGTCTCCCTCTCTGTCTCTGCCCCTCCCCTGCTCAAGCACTCTCTCTCTCTCTCACACACACACACACACAATAAATAAATAAACATTAAAACATAACTTTTAATTGGTGTATTTACTTTTATGTATGGTTTCACAGATGATATAGTATAGGAAGAGGCTAAATATGGGTTTCCCTGAAGACTGATGCAAAGGGTTGGCAGGGAGTTCACTTGGAAAGGTATCCTAGTGGGGGTCTGTAACATGAAACATGAAAGGCGTAAAGCAGGGCATGGATGCATGACCGAATTGACCACAGGTGTGACTGGGCTGGAGGACTCCAAAGACAGCCTTGCCAAACTCTCTCTAGACTGCACTACTGTCTGAGACTTGGCCACCTGATTTTCCTTCCCTCCTTCCCTCTCTCCTTCACGCGGGAACAGACCTGACATGACCCTCATGGTTCTTAGTCCTTCCTGGCTCCATTTCCATTTCCTCTTATAGGCGTTTCTCCTAATACATTTCTTGCACACTTAATCCCACCTCTGTGTCTGCTTCACGGAGGACACAGATTAACACATTTGGTAATCGCACTTGCATTATATACATAATGGTACACAATTACACACAGTTCCATATTTAATCATTGTATTCCATTATGTATATACTTTGCATACTTTTATAATAAACTCACGGTGACAGATGGGACACTCCCAGTTCATCGTTCAGTTGCTCCTGGGCCTGCCTCTTACTCCAGCCACTCCTACAACAACCAGTTTCAGGTAAGTCTCAACCAACTTTGCCCAGCTACAACTTGTGTAGCACCTCAGAACACCTGCCAGAACCTGCTGGCCACTCATGCTTGAAGTGTGGGGTGTTAATACCCATGGGGCCATCTTTCATTGGTGGAGGATAGGGGTGACCAGATAGACATTTGCCCCTTTCATCCTCTGAAACTCATGGAATAAGGTACCTCAGAAGGTGCTGTGGATCAAATGCCAGCAGTGCTTGGCAGCAGTCAATTCAGCCATGCATCTGTCACCTGGGTTCCCTAGATCCCTGTTTTACTCTCTCAAACCCTCACTCCTGCTTCCTGGGTGAGACACCGTTTCAAGTGAACTCTCTTTGTTGTGACTTTCAGGAAAATCCATATTTAGCATCTTCCTAAACCAGATCATTTATGAAATCACATATAAAAAATACATGAGTGTCAAAACTAAAATTATTTAGGGCAGGTTAAAATTGACCAACATACCACCTGGTATGTGTACCCCATTTTAGGGACCAGAAGATGTCTGTTGAGGTGTTTTTGTCCAGATACTACTTTTTTTTCCCCCGTGGCCATAGTTAAAATTAATCCAGTGTCATACCAATGAGTAAAAATGTCCAGTGGGACCAGAAATAACAGAACCCAGGTCTCCCTGATACATTATTTTTACATATTCAGTGGCAATGGGCTTCCCTGTAAGCATTCTGCTCTGTTTGGCTTTGTATAATTGGGGTACGTTGTGGTTTAGCCTTTTATAGTCATTTGATTACCACTTTGTTTCTTGGGAGGATCTTCTCAGGTAGCAGAAATTACAGTCCACAGGCTCGCTGGGATAGGCAGAGTTCAGATGTATCCCAAGATTCCCATTCCCTGGTTATTCAATCAAACACTGATTTAGGAACTGCTGGAAGACTTTGCAGATGGAATTAAGTTTATTAATCAGCTGACCTTAAGATAGGGCCACCATCTTGGAATTATTGGGGCGGGGACAATGTAATCACAAGAACGCTTAAAAGTGGAAGAGGAAGGCGGGGAGAGGCGGCAGGAGAGGAGAGAGAGGGAGAAATGAGGCAGGAGGGGAGACTGAAGATGCAGCAGCTGTCTTGTGATCACGAGGCAACAAACACTAGGACAAAATGCAGTGCGCCGGAGATGAGCGGAAGCAGCACGTCTGAGTGATGTCCGGAACCACTGGCCCAGTGCCCTGTCCCCCTAGGCTCCTCATCACACGAGGAGAACAAACTCCTGTTTGGTTAAGCCACTCTAGTTAGGTCTTCTATCACCTGTACCAAACACATTGTAACCAGTACAGGCCCCTTCCAGAAAAGGTTCACTGATGCCCAACAAGAGCCTCTCATACTTTGGTCAGTAAGATGCTTTAACATTCGCTTTATTGTGCAAATCAATATGATGGGCATTGGGCTGGACGGGCCACTCTCCCCTTGCTCTGGTCACCAAGGAAATGAATGACAGTCTGACCATTCCTTCTGTGGAACTGCAGTGTCCAGGCCCAAATGCATGCTGATCACCCCTACCGAGGTATCGTACGATGGATGGGACACTGCCCATCGGCATTATATCTTTCTTCTCACAGCTACACAGATTTACAAATATATTGAGTTCATCAACAAAAGCAGAAAATGCCTGCCTCAGAGCAGAACAACAAATCACCCGTCAAATCCCTGAGATCACTTGCTTCCCCATTTTGGGATTATTTGATTTATCTTCTCAACCTGAAGAGTCTAATTTGTGACCGTAAGTCTTTACCTTTTGCCCCAGTGGTACGATACCTTTAGGATTTCACCTCCTGGGTGAGGTACGCACAGTTGGCACAGAGTTGAATCGGTGCTGCCTAGCGATCTCCTTCAGAACAAAAACGCTTCCTGTTTGTGGCAGAAGTCACCCCATGTGGTTATTTGTCAGCTCGTTGCAATGCAGCCGACAAATCCCGAAATCCTGTTGTGAAAGACAACCCTCTCCTGAGTTGTCCGGCACTTCCACTTTGCAGTCAAACTGCAAATGCCATCCCCAAGGTATTAGGTGGCTCTTTTTCTAGGTTCATGACAAGAAACAAGAAAATGAAAAGTTGCATGAAGCTGGGAAAATTGCAGAAACCTGGCAGGGGATGACTTTCACCTGAGCAATTTGTCAGTTCCAAAGGGACATCTGAAGCAGGTTTTAAGAATAAGAAGCATCCGGTTCTCATTCCAACCAGTTTGCCTGGCCATAATCATTGCAATATGGACTAACATCCCCAGCCCTGCAATGCACCTGTGTAGGCTCAATAAATACACCCAACCTGCAGTATTAATTAACGTTGATGACAAAAGTCAGAAAGGTCTTTATTGCAATACGTTCTCTTTTTAACTGGGGACGTATTGTATTTTCCTAGCTCTGACTTGTCAGAATATACTTGCAGACAGACTCCTCACACCTCGAGGGGAGGAAGCTCAGGGCCGTTCACACTCGCCTTCCCACACGTCCCTTCCCCAGGGTCTCTAGTGAACCCACCCCGCCATGGCGCAAAGTGGTGCAAACCATTTCAACAATGTGAACCTTCTAGTAGTCAAGTCACTTGGTAAACATTTGCCTTTGACTTGAGACGCCTAATTTCGGTTTCCCCTGCCCAGTCCCCTGGTCCTGCTAGATTTGTCAGGACCTAATTAAGATAATACCCAAACTGAAAGGTCAATTAAAAAAAAAGGAGGGTGGGTGGAGTGGATTTGAAAAGAATTCAGGGTCAAGGATGTAGATTCTAATCCTTATTCAGTCACCAGTTTACAGACCTCTCCAAGCCTCTCAATGGTTGTGCCTTTGTGTGTGGAAGGACTGGGACTGCCCTTTCTTACAATAATGTTCTAAGGATTGATAAGTGCTGGAAAATCCCTCTGAAAATATGAAATGCTAGGTAAATAATAACAAGCTACATGAGCAGAGAGTACTGAAAAGATCTTGAGCCAGTGGGCCCTTCCTGACTTTGTTCAGCACTTAGAATAGCCGTATACACACGCATACACATACACGTGGAAACATGCACATGAAAACAGATCCACACATACTGGGTTCTAAAGGATTTATTGACAATGATTCTCATGAGGATGGATGACTTGAATGCAGGCTTACCTGGTGGCTGCAGCAAACACTGGTTGACCTCTTGAGGTCCTTTCCAGACTTATTAGCCTATGATTTCTTCTCGATGATGTTAAATCGAATGAATATAGAGTGAGGGCCATACCAAATGCACCCCTCTTAGCAGTAACAGCGATGTGTAGCACTATTCCTGAGCTTTGGTCTTCATTTATAAAGCGTAATAGCATCAACCACTTTATAAAAATATATTTTCCAGCTCTCCTGCACTATGCAAAACAAACAAAAGAAAACTTTAGAAGAATCAGTGGATATTATAATATATGACGCAGTGCCAAAGGTAACAAAACAGTTGTCTGATTATTCCCAGCATGACATGTTGAGGCACAAAAATTTTGGCTTCCTTTAAACAGTGTCTGTCAATTTCCCTTCATCAGCACAGGAATCACTGACATGCACAATTTTACCCATCAGTATGATGCCCAATTATTTGAAAAGGGTGAAAACTTTATGCTGCTTCCCAACGTGACGGACATAACCTTTAAACATTGGCAATTGCTGAGGTGCTTCATGTTGTAAGTTTTCCGAACATGCTCGTGAGTTTTTTCTTGCCATCAGCTTCACCTTCCACTCAAATTAGGAAGTGTTAACAAAGTTTTGCTTGTCTCTCTTAAGAGAGACTAGAATGGTTATATGATTGTTAAGGGAGACTGTGGAGGCTACTTTGGAGGATATTTTAAAACGAGAGCTTCCTTCCTGGGCGCCTTATGTGTACCATGGCCTGAAGACAGGGCACGGCATTGTGCATACTCTTACAGCCCTACACGGATGGATTATTCAACTTCTTATTCTCATTCAAAGCCCAGACCTAGTCATACCTGTAAGTAGATGTTTGGTTCCATGTTGGCCTGAAAGAATTAATAGCCCTCCCAAAATGATATACCGAAGTCTTAAAATGTAAATTTGTATAGCAAATAACTAAAGCTACATATTTGCGTACATCATGTGATTTGAATATGCATTTATATGCTCTGAGTGTATATGCTAATGAAATTCATAAAAAAAAAATTCTAGGGCATGGATGACCTCCCCACTATAATGCCCCATGACATTTTTTTTCTTCTTTGTATTTTCCTACTTCTTTTATGTCACAGAAAGATTTCATGCTCTTCTCGTGGAAGTTATGTCCACCCTTGGCTGACCTTCCACAAACATGGATTTATCTATGACTCTATGATGGGCACTTGTTGGATTTTTTTTTTTAATTCCTACAGACCAAAGTCCTTTTCGGAGATACCCACTGCAGAGGTAGAGGAGGCCAGATACTTTTTCTCTGGGAACTGTGGGAACTAGGGTGAGGGTATATGATGACCCATCTAGAACTCTGAGCCTGGGAACCATGGGAGCTAGGGTGAGGGTATATGATGACCCATCTAGAACTCTGAGCCTGAAGCAAGGGGTACAAAGAAGCAAGAACCGTTTTACATTCATCGTGGTGGCAGCAGTGGATCGACAAGCAGCGTTCAAAGCAGTGGCGGCAGTGGGTTTAGGAGTTCACCGGTGCCCACTAGGAAGCTCATCCTGGGACATTCTACCCTGACTATTCCCGCAGCACGATCAGCTGTGTCTCAGCCTCCTCAACTGCCCATTCCCCAAGGCTCCTTCTCAGTCTTTTTGGTGCTTCTGTGAGATACCAAGTATGCTTCCAATAAAGCTCTTTTGAACCTAAGTTGGACCTAATCACATTTTTTGTTTGTTTGCAAACAGTAAGTTTCAGTGCTGATGATGTCATTCTTCTGCAGAAAATCACACTCCGGATCATGTGTTAAGATAAATACCTGTTCATCCCAGCAATTTGGGACAAATAAATGTCTTCCTCAGTTTGGCTTGTATTTTTTTTCTTCACATTTTCTATTCTCCAGCCAGACTGGAGAGTCTTTATAGTTTCTACTTCTCAGCCAACATTCTCTGACCACAATTTCCAATCAGGTGCCTCAATGTGTATCACTCTCCTTGCTTATAAAAGGCCCACCTATCATTCAGATCCAAGCTAATCTGGCTAGGAGTCAGGCCATGTTTAATATCTGTTACAGTTATAGGTATCAGAGGTTTCAGATTCCTCCAGATTCCAACTCCCCCACCCAGACTTCCCCGTTTGCCCCCAACCCATGGAAAACAGATGTGACCTTGATCTTCCCTGACCTCTTATAGCATTTTACATTTTTCTTATGTTGAATATCATATTCCATGTCAGAAAAAAATGGTCATTTATTTTTGCATGCAATATCTCCTAGACACTGAGCTCTAACAAATAAACTCTAGAAGATGTATCTTATTTGTTTTTATACGTGTACATTTTCTAGCGGATATCTTTCAATTCATAAATCATTTGAAAAATGAAATTGATATGCACATATCTTTCTTATACAAATGGAGATTAATACAGCTTTTTAAATATGCAACTTTTTATGTCTCTAAAATTCCACTCACTCACTGACTGACTTAAAAAAAATAAAACGTCATGATTTTTCAAATGATATTCTATGAGCTCTACCTAGATAAGGAAATAATATATTAAAAAGTAAAAACATTAACAATTAGGTGCTCAGGAGTTGAAGAAGTAACTATTTTGGTTTTGATTTATTTAACTGGATGTTTTAGGTATATTGCAAACAGTCAGTGTCTATAGGTGGAGTTTTGGGGTCAGTCTATAAATGAATAAGCATTGTTCTCATGGCAAACGTTTGTCATAATAAGATTGTTCCTAGCCAGTAATATTCACATGTCCTTTGATGTACATAGAGTCTCAGAGAAAGGAATAAAGGAACACTGGACAATTTTAGAGAAGAAAGTCAGTTTTCCATGTTCATGTGTTTTATTTCTCAGAGGCAACAGATTTGAAGGAGAGCATTAATAACTAATCTGGATAAAATAGAGTTGCTGAATAGCAAAGAAGCGATACAAAAAGAATCCCTGTGTCTAGAAGGGTCCTCTTTGAGATGGATAAGTATGATCTATTTGGAAAAAAATTACTAGACATATAAGGCATTTCTGGAAGGTTTTGTATAAAACTTACTTCTTACGGGTATTTTGTTGTTGTTTTTTAATTTTTTAAACTGTATTTTTGAAAGAGAGAGAGAGAGAGAGAGAGACAGAACGTGACTAGGGGAGGAACAGAGAGAGAGGGAGACATAGAATCCGAAGCAGGCTCCAGGCTATCAACACAGAGCCTGATGTGAGGCTCAAACTCATGGACTGTGAGATCATGACCTGAGCCAAAGTGGGAAGCTTAACCAACTGAGCCACACAGGGGCCCCTGGATATTTTGTTTTTAAAACAAGAAACTTACGTTTGTCTTCCAGTTGTTTTTTTTTCCTACATAAATGCATTTAGAAAACAGCGAAGGGATAAGTGCATTGCGGTACTCTAGACATGATCAATTCTGGAGGATCCCTTCTATTATTTTGTCTTAATGCGCCAATGACGGTTCTAGGTTAGATAATCTGATCACATTTTGGGAGGGTTTCTATAACTGAGACCAGTTCCTGCAATCCACACGTACACGGACACACATGACACACAAAGACACACATGCACACACACCCTTTCCCACTCTCTCTCACTCCAAGCACTGTAACTACAAGCTGTCTTTGCTCTTTCCTTTCAGCATGGCTTCCGTCCAGAGCCAATTACAGAAAACAACAGCTCCCTAGCACTATTGTCGACAATAATCTCAAGGAAAGAATTGCACCTACTCAAGCCTGAGAACATATTCAAGAAGTTAATTATTTTCCTAGCGTGGTCCTAGGAAGCAGCCTTTTTCACTTTTTTTTTTTTTTTTTTTTTTTTTTTTTACCTCGTTTCACTATAAAGTGCCATGGGGTATGATTCCTGCGGAACATATGGGGTACTATATAAAACCGAGTTGTTGCTGATTTTACTTAAAATCAGTTTTTACTTCCTGTTTTATGTCTGCTTGTTTACAGCACCTTGAAACATGCTTGCCCGGCTCTGAGGCTTTGCTCTCAGAGCTGCTTCTCCCTGGCTCCTGGATACCTCACTTCAGGGTGCTACGTGACCCTGCATGCTGACAGAAGGAAAGAGGTAATGCCAGAAACTAATTTTCAAATAAAATGGCAACATGATTGAAATGCATTCCTCTAAATTCAGTATCAATTAAGTTTAATGGTCACAAGTCTTTCATCGATTTATAGAGCTGTGTATATCATGATTTTTAGAGAGAACATTACTCCCGAGACAGCTCTCTAATTGAGAGAAGGATTCTATAGCACAGAGACCTTCGATTAATGTTCTATAGAGATAATTTGTAGCTTTTTGTTCTGTTGGTCACTGGGCCGGCCATACACGGACTCCAGTGAGCGGGTATGGGAAATTGAGCCACAGCCACAGCAAACAAAGGCTGATAACTATATCCTCCATGAGAACAGAAATCTAAAGAAAGTGTTGGTAAGTGACAGGGCTTTTGTTCTTGTCTTATTCTCCATTATGGGCAAATCCTCAAGGTAGCATGGAAATAGAGAACAGAGGATCCAGAGAGCTGTCCCCGAGAGACAAAGTAGCAAAAAGTAGTAGAGAAGGGACTTTGATGTTTGCTTTATCCGGTAGCATGGTGACAGAACGCAGGCTTCGGACTTGGGCCCATGTTCAAAGGCAGGCTCAGTGATATGCTCAATGTGGACAGTGTGACATAACATTGACTGTTCATCATTGGCTTTGGGCAAGTCATTTCGTTTCCCAGATGCTCAGTTTTCTCACCTATAAAATAGTCATGACAATTAACTTATGTGAAGCTGAACATATCTGTGTCCTCACATGGTGAACAGTTATCAAAGGCAACTTCTCTCTCTAGTCCCTAACATCTGAGAGTCAGAGTTTACTACACAGGTGGGTTACAGTGATGTCGCTGTGAGGGCGTGACCAGTTAGAGATCTCAAGAACAGAGTGAGGGTGGGCTGGGAAGTCCCTACCCCACCTGCAGATAACCACATTCCTGTCATCTCTGGGCTTTTCTGTTTTTATTGATTGTTGATAGTATTCTGTTGCCGGACTTGTGATTGCTTACAAACTCAGCTTCCCTCAAGAAAACTAACAAGCTAATTTGAGCTTCCCAAGAATGCAAGGGTGGTGATTAAAATGCCAAAGGCGTGAGTCAGTCAAGGCCTAAAGACGTCCAAAGACAGAAAAGCAAGAAACTGAGACAGATGGATAATCCACTGAGCCTCCAGGATTTCATATACATCCTCAGGCCAGGTACTTCCCTTCCCCATGTCTCCTCTCCAGGCCCCTAAGGTCTCATGCTAATCTGACACTCTGCGATATAAGCAGCAAATGGCTCTCTGATGGCGGAAGGGAGTTAGAACCGTTGACCACTGCCCAGCACCCTTGGAGACCAGTGCTCTCTAAGACTGCCTGGCGCATCAGATGGGACTGTGTTTGGACCTCATCTCTGCTGCTGGCCAACTGTGTGAGCCTTAGAAAGTTCTTTAACCTCTCTGGGACTTGGTTTCCATGGGATTGTTGTGGGGTTTAGTGAGAAAATACATTAAAATAAGGGCCTAATGATGTGAAAGCCATTAAAATTAAGATCATAGGCTTAGAGGGGTTCAGAAAAATCTCTCCAAGGTTCCATCTCTTCCTCTGTAAAATGATTATACTCATAATTTCCAATTTTTAAGGCTGTTGAGAGGATTAAATGAACTAGTCTATAAATAGCACCTACAAATAGCCCCCAGCACATATGACGCTCTACATAAATACTAGATATTTATAGCCTCCTTATTATCCCATTCCCTGGACTGTTTCCCTTTTTCTCTTCTTACTCTCCCATCCCCCAGCACAGTGCTTGCCCCCCTGGAGCTGTCTCTCCTAACATCCAGAAAGGATTTCCCAAAGAGCCTTAGGAGGCAAACTTCAAACGGGCTCCCTGGCACCCTAGTGGGGTAAGTCTCCCTTTGTCGTGATAGTCATGATTTGCCACTTTGAAGTTACATTCAGCCTATTTTAAGAACAATAGCTATTAGCCAAGTAAATGTGATATCTCAATCTCTCTTATAAAAGTGAGAAGAGTGCTAAAACTATTGTTGGTTATTTCACAGTTAATTGACTTCCCCTTGAAGAGGTGGTGTGCCTCTGTCCTTGTGGGGGGTCTCATGTTCACTTCTGGTCACCTTGTTTCAAGACAAGTGGAACTGAGATGGAAAAATGCTGGAGAAGGGCATGATCTCACTCAGAGGTTGAGGAAGATTTATGGGCTATGAGAAGCAGCAAAGAATAGGATTAGCTAAAGATTAGGATGAATTTGATAGGAGGACTCAGCATTATGGTAGTTTAATAAAAACTCATTGGTCCCTCTTAGTCAACATAACAGCAAAATATGAGTCCAAGTGAATGCTCAACAATATCAGAAGGCGGCAAACAAGAATCAATACCAGGAAACAATTGTTTGCACCGAGTATTTACTTGTGGAAATCTCTGATGTCAAAGACATTTCTGTAACCAGGATTCGGTCCCTATATTTTAAAAGACTGAACGGTTTTGTGCAATAAAAATATGTGATTATGCAAGTATGTCCAATACGGGTAATTAAATTTCATGCTTCAGGAGACAAATTAGTTGTTGAGGGATATCTGGAAAACAGTTCTCCTGCATGTATGTCGTTTCACAACTAGCCAGCCTCCCCAGTGGGGCTTTGCCTTCCTGCTGGGAACAAAATAGGGATTCTGTCTAGAGGAGCATTTAATAAGGCAAATTCCTTTTCATTGACTCAAAACATCTCTTACCCTCAATTTGACTGTTTGTTAGCCCTTGGGGTCTCAGCCCATTCTAGGTGGATCCCAAACTAAAGACCTTGAAGGGACCAGGTCAGTTGGTGTATTTAGTTTTCAGAGTAGATTGGAACATCTACCTGGAGGTCCAGAACTAAAATCTTAAGATGACCTGGGAAAATCCCATTTTTCCCTTGAAGTCCTTTGGGTCTGAATGGGTCAGGCGGGGACTGTCACTGGGGAGTTTGGTTTGCAAGAATGGAGGTCTGAGGAAAGAGTTGGATTGTGAGCTCTCCAAAGTCCGACTTAAGTGCATCAACAAGGAATGCATATTTCGATTTAGTCACCCTTTGCTGGAAGAATGTAATTCTTCATTAAAACAGGAGAGTGGATTGGGAAGCAACTGGCAATAAGATTTTATTTCCCATGAAAGAAAACTGTATCTTTTGGGGAAAACATGTTTTGAGAAGTCTCAGAAGAAAAGCTCTTTATAGGGGAGAAAGAGCAGCAACCCCAAAATGCATGATGCTTCTTCCAATAGATGACATTTTCCTCCTAACTTACATATATCAAAAAAAGTATTAGAAAGTCAGAATACTTTTGAGACCGTGACTTTGTTTGAATAAATTGATTTTTTGTGACATCCATGTTTTCATATTATTTTACAGGACTACTAAGGACAGAGCCCTGGTCAATTTTAAACTGATTTTTGTACTTAACTTAGTACTAAATTAAACTTAGCTCCTAGCACCTTGTGTGTCCCTCCAGCGCTTATTAGGCTACACTTCACCGAATTTTGTGAAAAGATCTATAGATCTAAGGGGCACTGCTTCCCGTCTGCTAATGGTCAGATTTGAGTTTTTGACTCACTCATTTAGGTGTTACACTCTGTATTCCCCAAGTCTGGGGAGAAATTGTGGCCCTAGCCCCAACAGTCATAAATGACTCATGAAAACCACTGAGGGCAGGTCAGGAGGCTAGGAAAGGGCACTGTACTCCTATTAGGCTAGGATCTTTACCGAAATCATTTATTTTTCACAAATGCCCATCATAAAGTGTATTTGTGTTTCCATTTTGTGACAAAGAGACTAAAGCTCGGACAGGCTGAAAAATTCTGCTAAAATCACACAGCCAGTTCATGGTAGAGCAAGAATATTAATTCTCATCTGAGTGCCTTCAAATCCCTCATTCTATTCAGACTCAGGTCAGAACAGGGAGGGGAAAGTGGCTGCAGCAGATCGTATTTTCCAAAACTGGCCACAGCAATATTCCTGATCCCACACGCCCTTTCATCACCTTGCTTCTATTATCGTGAGGCAGAGTCTGTATTCCCTCCCCTGAACATGCATGGGACTTTGTGACCGTCTTGATGAATGGCTGCAATGGAAGTGATGCCGCGAGATTTTCAGGGGTAGGTCATAAAAGGTAGTCAGCATTTGGCTGCCTCCCTTTGAGAGAGCCTCCAGATGATTCGGCTTGCCATCTTTGAGCTGCCCCAACCGGCCCCACCCAGAGTAGAAATGAACTTGACCCACCAGGTCCAAATTATAGATCAATGAGAAAATAAATGTTGCTGTTGTCTTAAGCCACGATGTGTTGGGGTAACGTGTTATGTACCCATACATAGTAATAGCCACAATCACAGAAAATATATCAACTTTATACTTAGAATCATGACTTTGGCATAAAGAGTAAGATCATTCCCATATGTATCTATGCATATGCACGTGCATGCGTAAATGTGGAGACCCTAACGCAGTGCTGGTAGAATTCAGGACAAGGAAGTATAGGCATATGCTCCTCTCCATCCCCCATCTCGGAGAGACATTTCTAGAGGATACGGAAGTGAAGACTCTCTGGCATGTGATTGTTCACACCCCTTTTTTTCTTTTAGTGGACAGTGATAGATAGGACTCTTACCTATTAGGCACGCTTTTATATGTGCCTTCTCCTTCCTCTGGAGAATTCCTTGCGGGCTCCACGTGGTCTGAGAGAGCTATCAGTTATGATGCCTCATTGTGCTGCTCTTAATGTTACCTCCACAGAATACACTGGGTCACTGGGTTACTCAGGCTGGCTGTTGAGTTCCCATTTCCACCCCAGAGATTGGTTCAGACATGGTCATGCCACTGAAAGAAGACGCGTTTGCGTGTATGCTGGATGGATAGCGGGCCCCTGGAAAAGATGTCTCTGGGGTTAATTGAATTATTAGCGTAATTCTTTGCCTTTCCTTACATCCATACCCCTTGCCGTGTAACTTTGCAGGTTCTTCAGTAAAAACGTAGAATGTATTTCCTTACTCCCTGACTTCGGATCTGACCATGTGGCTTTTTGGCCAATGGGGTGTTAGTAAACATGATGCATGATGCATGGGTTTCAAGCAAGGGCTTGGAACATGCTTGTGCTTTGGGACTCGCCCATTTGTACTTCCACTTTTGTCTTGAGGACGGTTTCCTGAGGGTAGCTACTACTACCCCGTCATCCTGGGCTCGAGAAGGGATACGAGTGGTACAGAGCTACTCCGGCTACCTCGGACTGAAGCGAAGTCTCCGCAACCTTCAGACTGATGATAAATAAGTGCTTTCTTCCTTCCATGGAGCTGCTAAACCAGGAAAGCGTGAATTCAGATTGCTAGTGGCTATCTTGAGGAGACAGCTCAGCTGAGAACGAGGCCAGGCAGTTGCTAGTAGGACCAAGAGACGGACAGAAAAACAAATCCATTTGGGCCCACGGATCCAGCTGCTGTCTAAAGTATTTGGATCTACCTTTGGAGTTTCTGGCCACAACGCGACAAATTCCTCTTTTTTGCTTAAGATAGTTTGAATACAGTTTCTGTCACTTGAGATAAGAATAGCCCAGACTAGTACATGAGTCGCGTAAACCACATCTGATGTGTTCCCTGCCTCTTGAGTTCCCTTCTCACTGCTGCCCACACTGCCTTTCTAGCACCTGAATACCTGGCTTTTATCCAGATACTCCTTCAGAAGGTATAAAAGATTTTACAGTTGAAGTTTTCTCAAAAACATAAATTGTCACATCTGTCCTCCCCTTGTCCTGTACCAGATGTGGCAAAGCTTGACCTGCAAAGGACATGGCTTGGAGTCCATCTGCGGGGCTGGGGCTTTGTTGTCATTTGAGAAAACTAACCAGACTCTGACTCTCCTGGGCTCTTGGCAGGACAGAATGCTGTAGATGAATGCAGGAGGCTTCAGCTTTCTCTTTTCCTAGGGGCAGGCAGAGCCAGCAGCCAGCCAGATGGAGTGCCTAGGATTGGCAGCTTCACGCTTGATTTATGGGTTCTAAACCTAGAAGGGTCATTTACGTCCCAAGGGTATTCAGTTTATGCTAGCAAGGAGCTCCCCCAAATATGTGTACATGTGTGCTTTTCTATTCTTTCCCAGCTCTCTGGGTACTTCAGAAACGTAAGCTATAGGATATTCCAAATAACTCCACCTCTGAGTAAATTGCAAGGGAATGTTCGAAGAACTGCAGTTTTCTTACCAGCATGTGACTCTAGTTTAGTCTCTTTCCTGGGTTATTCTTTTGTCACAAGTCTCTCTAATCGCCCCCTACTCCCCAGATCAACGCAAAGGCTCTCTATCCTACAGCTCACCAGTGAGAGCAGAAAAACAGTACTTCTGGCACATACTTTTGCTTGATAAGAAATTGGAGGAGGTTGAATCACCACACTGAACAAAGGCCCCAGGCCCCTGCCAGCATATGGGACCCGACCCAGAAATGAAACGTGATGTTCCCTCCATGGCAGCCACACCACACAGTAACGACAGGTCCAGCGGGCTTGTGTTCTTTCAACTTTAATTATGAAGCGGGAGTGTAATGAGACTGTGTGGCAGAGAACTGCTGTGGAGCCTGACAAGGTATTTTATCAACATATTATTATATTCAGACATAGGGGAGCCCAGAGGATGGGTGTAGGCCTTCAAAAGCAGCCAAGTTCTTGGCAGACCCACAGTTATTGCACCCACGGGATTGGCATCACGGGGAGGCGCTGGACCACCCTGACCGGGAGACTTCTCGCGTCCAGGAATAGGGGTCAGGAGTGTTGACAGAAGGCATCAGGGTCCCTGTGGAACCCATCAATGCGTGCTTGACTTTCTTCCCGCACACACCCCCTCCCCCCGAGGTCCACAGGAAGGATGTGACCCGAGCAAAGTCACTCGGTGGAGGGACCCCTTACCAAGCACTTCTGGTGCAGCAGGAATTCTGCGCACATGTCTTGCTGAGTCTCCAGAACGACTCTGTGAAGTCGATCGGTATGAACGCTGCCTTGGCCTCCAGCATCCATTCTCCCCCATTTTTTCTATCCAAACCAACAGCCTGCTTTTTTTCAGACTGACAACATGCCAGCTCAACGAATTTGACTCCCTAGGCTTCCTTGTAGCTCTGGGAGACCACGTGACAGAACTCTGGCCAGAGAGCAGTCCAGGGAGCTATTGCTTTCTGACACAACAGGACAGGGTCAGCTGCCGTGTGCCTTTTGCCTGCCACCAACCTTGGTCCCTTCTTTCTGCATGGAAGGAGGCCAAGGTGCCTGGAGGAACTGCAGCCACCTCACAACCAACCATGAGAAGGTGGCAGGGCAGGAGTCTAGAAGGATCTCAGAATCCCGGCCAACGCAGCGCTATTATTATCTCCATTTTACAGAGGGGAAAACCGAAGCTTGGAAAGATGAAGCTCTTTGTACAAACTCACGACATAGGCCAAACCGCTATCTCTCGAAGTGCAAACTTCATCTTCTTTCCACGAGTTCTGTTTAGAGTGGTCTTAACATCAGAGAGCTTAAGAAGTATCTGTGTATATTTGTTCTTAGTAGAATGTACAGAATATGTGCCCTTGCTTTTGGGTGGAATGAATGCCTAGGATAGGGAAGGTACAGAGGGGAGAACAGTGTATACGTGTCTAGAGAGAGACAGAGAGTGTGTGCGTGCGTGCGCACGCAATGTGATAGGATTAAATAAAAGGCACTATTAAGAAAGAAATAAAGAGGAGGTATCACTAAGTGGAAGTTATATGCAAATCTGAGGAAAGCCCGTGAACTCCTAATGGTGTTCCAGTAATAACAGAGAGGACTTTTTTTCTTTCCTACCCCTTTCCTCACCCCCATTAAAATGAGTTTCAGAAGCACTGTTACATCAGAAAGGAAAAGAAAAAAATTACGTTTGTGTCCAAGATACCAGATTTTAATTTTTTTCTATTCAAAAGGTTTAATCTTCTGTGCCCTTTATACCCAAGTGGGGGTGAAGTTATCCTGAAAAGTCACTTTCTTATTACCTTGAAAATGAGTTTGCAAAAAAGAGTGGTGGGAAGGAAACTTGTCAGGGACTCCTTTTTCCTTAATGAGCTGTGGTTTCCTGATATCGCCTGGATCTGCTTTAAAACCTTTAAAACCATCTTCATTCACATGCAGTTTAACTCAAGGAGAATTAAGCAGGTCAAACCCAAACAAGTTTTTCACTTATACCAGGAATAAATGATTTCCCCTGGAAGTGTCTAGAGAAGATTCTAAGAAGAGATTTGTTCCTAAATTCCAGCACCCCTTGAGCCCTGAACTCCAGGGATATTGTTCTAGTTTGATCACAGATCTGTGGAGGAAAAGACGATGTAAAGACCCAATGTGTCCTTAGCTATGTCTTGCCTTTGGATGAGAAGTGCTGTATTGAGTTTCTCCCAAGAAGTCAGGAAAGATGTATATCACTTGAGGGAGATTTCTGGAGAGATATATGTCTTAGCACCACCTTTCCGCTAGTCAGCTGACTTAGTACCATCTTGTCCCCCTTCAGATGGTGTCCTCCCCCTTTCTCATTCATGCAAACTGCCTACCAGCAGTTTGGGAATATCCAGCAGACATTTATCTCAATTACTACAATGCAGTGGGAGTAAAGTCAATGCTCTAGGAAGTAAGGAATAACTGAAGATGTGGAATCATGTCAGGATTTCAAAGCCAATCTGACCACCCGCATCGTGACAAAGTGGAATAAGGTCCAGAGTGAGCCCATCTATGTGCCCCTTCTCCACACGGTAGCATTTCATTCAGGTGAATTCAGACAAAAGCTGAACACAGCCTGAAATCATGAAAGCATGAGCGATGTCTGTAAGCAGAAGCGATTGAGGACCAACACAGCTGTTGGAGGTAAGGACGCCTCCCCCAGAGCAAGGAACAGCTGACAATAGGAAGACTGTTGCATCCAGAAGACAGGGCATTCTCATCCATATTGCCTGAGGGAAGTGGAGGTGGGGGCTGCACAGGAGGGAAGGCATGGCCCAGCTGATAGATAGTCTTAGGTTCACACACTTTAATAATAATAGCACATTGTTACTGAGCCCTTACCTTGCACCAGGCAATATGTTAAGAACTTTACCCAGAGTGCCTTGAGTTTTTTTTTGCAAGGTTCTGGCAGTCTTATTAGATTCTTTAATGGAAGAGGCAACTGAGGGTTGGACAGTTGAGTAACTTGCTAAGTCACTGTGGTAGTTAGTGATTGAACTCTGATTCAAGCTAGACCCCAAGTTGGCTTCTTAGCAATCACTCACAAGTCTAATATCTACTGCCTGCTAGATAGCACCTTGGGCATTCCCCTCTGGTTTATGGCTGATTTTTTCTACTTAAGAATTTCTGAAATCTAGTTATTTCTTGAGATCTCTCAATGTTTAAAGGCTCTCCCCCTACCCCAATCCCCAAATTCTGCAATCCCCTCGACAGTGAGTGTCTCCATAGTGGTTCCCAAGCTTGGCTGCAAGGGACTCCAATCACCATTCTGGAGGGTGTGGTCAGGGCATGGGTGATTTTCATAAATTCCTAGGTTATCCAGTGTTCAGCCAGAGTTGGGAACCTTTGCAGTGGTTCATGGGGCAGCAGACAATCCCCTCTTCTGACAATGCTCCTATGTCTCCATAAGATTTCTGCCCTCAGTGTTGTTTTCTGTGGCAGGTGGGCCATGTCTTAATGTAGGACCATCCTCAACTCTGCGTTGGAAACTGCCTTACTTTCTATTCAGTACATGGTGTAGCCAGGGCCCCAGCAGCAAGTATAAAAAATGGAAGTCTAGAAGACATGGCAAGGCCCTATCCTCACAGTCTGGTTCCCCACAGTTAGTCTTGGACTGGGAGCAGAGGGTAGGGAGGGGGTTGTGTGAATAAGATTTCAGGTTGTTAATAGCAACCCTAGGGTATTACTTCTATTGAATCCCCTGGAGGAACAAAGCGCCAATGGAAATAACATGACACTATTTGAAGAGGGTCATTTGGTCCTAATGATAAGGTAAACAAAGTAGGTAATTGTTTCCTGCCTAGAGAAAGGTCACTTGGGTGACCTTGTGAATAGGTCTGGCGAATAGATATTTTTTTAATTTTCATTTTGTCTTCCTTATCAATAACCTTTTATTTTATAAAAATGAAAATTCTATAGGGCACATGTTATTTCCCTTTTTCAAAAAGCTTTCAGTAGCCATTTTTGGCTAAATAAATAAATAAATTCAATGTGTGTGTGTTGGGGGGGGTGCATATTTTGGTGAAAATTACCACCAGCTAACAAGGCCAGCTGGGATCATTCTGAGCTGGAATCTTAGACATTCTGCACCTGTTTTTCTTCTATTATCTTATCCCAAACACTATGCCAGTGGCCTTCAGGCCTAGTTGATTGGTAGGTGCCAATTTGATCCCCACCTGTAGTTATTAAGTGGCTGTTCACGATCACAAAGTCCAGTTTAAGACTTCTAGACCTGCTACCTACCCAGCCAACCCTAGATGCATAACAGATGCACACCGTACTTAGGAACTACCCCTAAAGGATTCATTCCCATCACCACATCCTTCATACGACACTCTGACCTCATTCAAGGAACACCTGTAGCTATTTCTCAAGGCTCAGCAAAAGCCTGAAATGGTTTCAAGTTCAAAGTTATCTCATAGTTTTTGTTCTTTTATATAAAGCTGCTTGACATCTTGGTCCTATTCACCACATGAATTTTATAATAATTACCCATGAAGTCAATGGCTAAGTATCAAACACAGGAGCAAAATCATGGGACTATATAAAGCCTGTGCCTTAGCGGGTCCATGTGGTATTACAGTAAGGATGTAAAAAGCATGTGAAGTGTTAAATAACTAATGGTGCTCTGGACCCTTCTACCCCAGAAAAATTCTTCAGCAGTCATTTTTAGACAGCTTTTGGGATTATTTTAGAGACTTTTTCAGCTTGAAGAAGTGAGCACATTGGGTACAAATAGAGGTATCAGAGATTTTGCCAAATATCCTGTTACTATTCTAGAGGTACTTCACTAATTATCCATTCAAGTCCTTGAGATGTTGGATTTCTGAGTGCCAGGGGTATCATCAGGATGCAGGTTGGGGAGTGGGTGCTGGCCAGCCCTAATGAGTGGTTTCCTCCCCTTTCCAGAATCCCTACCTCAAGAATAAAGGCTCCCCTCCCCTCCCCGCCCCCACCCCCCAAGCCCATAGCTCAACAGCTAGAAACCCAGCTCAACTCAAGAAACTTTTGAGTTATGTGGGAGAAAGCATAGAGACCATTAAAGGGCTGGAGAATGAGACCTCTGAGAACTAGTGAAAGTAGTAGGGATTATTGAACCCATGGAAGAAAAGGCTGAGGAGTGGTTTAACGGCGTTTACCTTCTCCCTGGAAGGATCTCTCACGCTAAGGAACACAGACAGCTGTTCAGCATCTCCACCGAAGACCGACTGGGAGGAAGTGGGTTCAAGCTACAGCATTAGGGATTTAGGACACAAGAAAGAATTTCCTGACTGAGAAATGTTAAACATCAGGAAAAGTTACCCACAGGGTTGAGGAATCTCTTTCTCTCAGGGTATTTAAAAATAGGAAATTTTCTTAGCTGTCTTGAATGATTTAAAGGCCCTGCCTAACACTTCGGGGGTGGAGGCCAAGTGACCAGATAATCTCTTGCAGAATATCTTTTGCTTTGAAAAACTAGAAAGGAATTTTCAAAAGTGCTTCTTTTTTTAAGTAAGACGCTTAAACATAGACTTGTATTTTCTATGATTTTCCTTTGTCAATGAAGTATAAAATTCATGTTGAAGACATATTAAAATGGAAGCAACATCAAGATTTAAGGTAAAAACATTTTTTGCTTATAGTTCAGTCACTTTAAGCTATTTGTGCTTGAGAAGATGAATAATTATCTCAGTGTCGGTTTGCTCATCTGTCAATTGGAGCCCCAAATACCTATAAGCTCACATCACCAAGTTACTATGAGCATCGAGTAAGAATGCTTTTAACAGTGGAAATAATTATTTTATGCAAATGAAAAACATCATTATGGAAAGGTATTTTTCTATAAACATCTCAACGTTTCTTTTATTTCAGTAATTACTAAGAGCTTTGACAGAGGAAATCCTAAACTCTCAAGGTACAGCTGGGCGGCTCTTGCCACACCTCTGGCCTGCTGTCAAGAAGAAAGTTTAGAGAACTGCACTTTGAAGTCTGCCCTTGGAATATTTCCTGATCGTCTGACAAACCCAAGGCCTTCCAACTAGAATTTCAAACCTGGGCAGACATCTGAGCTCCCAATCAGCCATTTGGCTCAGCTGGATCCAGGTGAACAGGCTATCATCTCGTTCCAACTGTTCCCAAATGAGTCTCACAAGGAAAGAGTTGGGGTGGGTCACATGGCTTAAGAAGCAGGTAAGGAAAATGGAAGAGGTCCCAACACACGTTCTGGAAAATGGCTCATGTTACAACATGCTGGCGCCACTTGTTTGGCTAAGAAGCTGTTGGGGGAGCCTGCAGATGTGCCCTTGGAGGCTCAGCCTTCTCCTCTCTCCTCTTACAACATCTCCTTAATTTGGTGAGTGTTGACTAGCTGGGAAAGTGTTGATTAAGGAACCACATCACTGCCTCAGGTCCTGTTCCCAGAAGGCCTGGGGTTCACACAGAAGGGAAGCTAAGCCACCCCCCACCATGTATTCCTGCCACCTTGGCTTCCACCCCCATCCCCCCACCCCCCCCACACACAAACTGCCTCCCCTGTTTAAACAACTTCCTGGAGGGGCGCCTGGGTGGCTCAGTCGGTTGGGCGTCCGACTTCAGCTCAGGTCACGATCTCGCGGTCCGTGAGTTCGAGCCCCGCGTGGGGCTCTGGGCTGATGGCTCAGAGCCTGGAGCCTGCTTCCGATTCTGTGTCTCCCTCTCTCTCTGCCCCTCCCCTGTTCATGCTCTGTCTCTCTCTGTCTCAAAAATAAATAAACGTTAAACAACTTCCTGGAGCCCTGGTCTTGGCTCTGCCCACAGTATCAGTGTTGTTTTACCAGAAGAGCTTCGTTCAGATCTACTCCAGAAAAATCCAGTCTCACTTATTTTCAGGCTTTCCTCTTGCTAACGGGAAATGTATTTTATCCCAAAAATACCAGGCAAAGAAACAAGAAAAAAAATTTTTTTTGATGGAAGGCATGGGCTAATACATAATAACCGTTATGAGAATTGCCATTCATCTTCAAGCTCAGGAAAACTCTGCTCCCTGAAAGGCAAAGTTAAAGAATGACAGGGCATTTATTTGGCAACACCTGTGTTATACAACCCACCAAGTTCAGCGTGCAAACAGTCGTGGGGAGAGAGCATTCACAAGCACATCCGGAAATGGGCAGCATTAGCTCCCCAGAGCCCCCACCTGCTCCCAAAGTCAGAACGTGCATCTGCCGCCAACAACTTAATCTCCAAAGGGAACACCACTGAGGATTTTTATTTTTATCCTAGAATAGTTTGATTTTGTTTCTAGGGCCTGAGTCTTCAAAAAATTTTTTGTCTCTTCCCGCCGGTCCCTTGGCAATTTCTTAGGTGAGAAAGGAGAACAAGAGCTAAACCAAATGCTACTTCTGGGGAAGAGCCCCATTCCAGATGAATCTCTGTTGCTTAGTTCGTTCTCATTTTTTCCCTTCTCCCTGGGGACAGAGTCAAGGGGGGGGGGGGAGGGGCCTGAAACTGGGATCTCTCGAATCATGCAGATTCATACTTCAGATTAATACTTGCTGGGAAAAATGCGAGTCCTCCTTCTCCCAGAGTTGGATACCATAGCAGGTTGTTGGAAGGAAATTGCATTGATGAAACGGTTAGACAGTGATTAATATGCGCCATAACTCATTGCGATATCCCTGGTTCAGCATTCTCTCCTCACACAGTGATGTCCAATTACTCACTATTGATCAGTGATTGCATTGCACCGAATAGAATGGCAGCATCAATTCATTTCATCCTATTGAGTTTCAGCCAATAACAATTGATATTTGGCACATGTTTCCCGGAGACATTTGTCTGCCATCAGGGAGTTGATTAACAGGTTGGCAGTTTGCATGTTTGTGAAAAAGGGAGGAAAAGTGTAAATTCTGCTTATGAATTTGTTCTCATACCTGATGTGAAGAGAAAGGCAGTGTTCTCCTGACCTTATCTACACTTCGTCTCGGAAATCAGCTGTTTGCCCCTGCCAACCTGTTCACGTCCAACGCTGCTCTGCCCTTATTTTTTATTGATAATCATGTGAATAATTAAAGTCCAAGTACATGAAACTCACATAAATCATCTTCAGTGGGCACGTAATGGACCCGGGCTCAGCCACTGCTCACAGCATAAATTAAGGCCAAAATATTCACGATGTAAACTAGGCATGTCATTGCCTCCTGCAGAATTCATTGTCACCTGCTTGTCACTCACAATCGGCCACCTTCAAAGGACTCAGCGAGGGAAGACCTTCTCTCCCCAGCCGCCTCAGGGACCGCTGGCGACTTTGCTCCTTTCCCTTTGCCTCAACCATCCATGTTATGTAAGCAGATGACATGCTATTTGTTGTGAAAACCCCACTTGCTTCAGTTGGGCCATTCCTGCTGCGGCCTTAGCGTTTGTTCTGTGCTTACTTTTCAAAAGCCCAAGCAGCACCGTCCAGAGCTATTAACCTCTCTTGCTAATGTCATCAATCATGTGCTTGGCACATGGGTTTTGCTAGACAAATCTCACAACATCTGCCATGTGTTCTGCGACTTCCTTTTGATTCCTCACACTTTATTTTCACTTTCATCTCCTCTTGCTGGTGAGATTTATGTCTGAACCCGCTCAGATGCCAGGGAGCTGGTAACGTGCCATTCTTCTTCCACAGGGCAGTATGCCTTGTGAGAAATTGGGGCAGCCGTTCATTCAGGGCTGGTGGGGGTTCCTGGTGCCAACATCCAATGACCACTGAAGCGTTTTACTGGAGAACCTCCCTGATTCAGAGGACGCTGCACCTGAGAAACCACTCTTACGTGTACACATGAGCGCCTGGCACATTAAAGGCATTTTGGGGGAAAAAAAATCATCCAATTTAGAAAACACATTACATAGTTCCTTCTCGGCCCTACGAACATCCGGGAGCACCCTGTAGTCCAAGGCCCTGCTCTGTGTTCATCTGAACCTTGTCTTTTGCCCCCTCCTTAGGGAAGCCCTGTTTTCTTCATGTGTCATCATCATCTCAAGACAGCAGCCCAGGATCATACCTGCCACCCTGACCGTGGCTTTCAAACACCCAAGATAGTGCCACCAAGCCATTTACTCTGCCCGAAATGTTCAGAACCCTGAGGATCAATAGCTGTGGCTCCTCCTAGAGCATTCATGATCCCCCATCTATTTCAAAACTGGCAGACATTTCCTCTGGCCACTGTTCTTAGCATTTCTGAGTCCGTGAACTTAAGAGAAAAATCCAAGGTCCCGGGCTATCCATCAGGCCTATTATTTTATTAGTCATCTTGTGAAAACTTAAATTTGTCCTCAGCCTTTTGTGATGGAAGCTGGAGAGCATGCTAAGGAAATAGATGGACTGTTAAATAAGAAATATCTGCTTTCATGAAAATGTCATTAGTGATGAAGAATGCATTTAAAAGGTCTCTACAAAGTGTCCAGGGCTATTTAAATGATCAAGGAAAATGAGCACTCATACCTCAAAGGTCTCTCTCTTGCTCTCTCTCTCTCTCTTTCTTTTTAAAGATTCAGTAACTTCACTCTTGGCTTGCTAAACCTAATATTTATCTTTTTCAATGAGCGTCATAAATTGCAAATCTTTTTAAGAAAAATACCTGTTTACGTAGTTTACATAGGCCGTATGTCTTCACTGCATAAAAGTTGTTTTTTATGACAAAAGGCCATGAAGTAAGGGATAATATTTTAAGGTCCTCCTCGTCTTCAAGAATTTTTGAATTGCCGGGCTTCGGATGAAAGGGAAAAATGTGAGCGTGGATTTGGTCAACGCTGATGTACGTGTATCCTAATTCTAAAGAGCTCTCAAATATTTAACAAACAAAATTCCGTAATAGGCTTAAGAGAGGGAGGCAGCATATGACACGCCTCATGTGATGCTCGTGATGAAGCCTTTAATTGAGGCGATGTGAAAGAGAAGCCTTTGCCCTCAAACACATTGACACGACACTTTTTCCACTCGGATGCCCTCCCCCCCCCACACTAATCCATGGATCTGAGGGGGAATCATCCACTGACATTCAATTTTCTGGGAGAACTTTCTTTTCCTTCCTGAATGAGGCAATTTGTTCATGAAGTAATACGAGTATTAACTCTTTCTCAGTTTAAGTGGTCCTCACAAAAGAAAGATTAATTCTGGCATTGGAGATTAAGGTCACTAGATCAAAAAACATAGTCAGAGGCCCTCAGTTTTTAGCCACATCCCCTCTTGTCTGGAAAAATAACAAGAGAAACTGTGATTCTCCAGCAAAACAGAAACAAGAGAAGTTCAATATTGGACTCACAAAAATCTTACAAATGAAATGGAGTAACAGCTCAATGAAACTCTGGCTCTAAATATGTTCTACCTCAAAGACAGACCTAGATAAACGAAAAAAAAAATATATATATAATAGATTTATTTTGTATATATAATGTGTGCGTGTGTGTGTTTGTGTGTGTGTGTGAACTATCCAGTTGGTAATTCAACAAACATTTATATGGTAGTCAGTTCAGGGAAAATGAAATGTGAGCACAAGGTATTCAGAATATAGTGGGAGAGACATGTATAAGCAAATTACAAGAATGCATGGAAAGCATTAAGAATAAGAGCACTATCCAAAAATGTTAGGGGATGTAGAGGGTAAGCTTGGCTTTGCCTAGTGGATGTTAGGAGAGACCTTCTCCCAGGGAGGGTAGGGTTCCGGAAGGAGAATGTGACTAAGGAAGGCAAGCCAGGAGAGAAACAGGCAAGACAGAAACAGCAGGAAAATCACAATGTCGCTTGGCCTGTTATTATAGCTTGTTTATGGCCGTTGCTTCTTTTGCAGGATCTTGTTCCCGTCTACCAATACAGGACCTCAGGCCCCTCCTTACTCACCACCTCACCCCCATCCAGAGTTTTTCATGGAGTCTCCAGGAGGTATCTCATATGCACGTGAAAGAAGTCCGATGAGTTATCATATAGCACGCACTGCTTTTTCCTCCTCTCCACTCCAGCCTCCACTGCCGGGCAGCCCTAGGTCTGCTGGGTGGTGCTGAGTCTTGCGGCACCACCAGCAGTTCTGCTGAGTTCTGCTGTACTCAAGATAAGATCCAGATAAGATCAACTGAGCACTTCCTGATTCCTGAAGAATGATGTTGCCGCCATTAGATCTCGTCTCCACTGTGCCTATTTCCCCTACCTCTTTCAGATGCTCTAGTGTCTCGAACTTTGGAAGCATCAGGATTGGTCCCTGTAACTGTGTCATGTGTTGTAGAGGGTACCAAACATACTGGGTGGTCTTACAGAATTGTAGGCAGGAATTATTTCCATTTTCACACATAGTTCCTTCTCTCTCTGAAGACTCCAACATGGGGAACTAGGGACTACCCCATGCTACCCCTCAAATCACTCCACACCCCAAAGCAGGCCAAGCGTGTATGCCTGGCTTCCTCATCCTTCAGGTGGACTTCCTTCCCAAGTTGTAGCTGGGCCCTTGTGTAAACACACACATATCTCAGTTTGGTCCCTGAGGTGGGTGTGGCATTAAGCTGAGACCCCTCCCCCCCATGCATTGTAATTGGGGACATGATATGGAGAATTCCTTAAGAAGCCCCGTTTAGTGACTACAGCTGAGAAGAAAGGTCTTATGTATTAGAACTCTTAGTTGCAAGAGGTGGGAACACTGATCTAAAAGAACTTTTTTAAACAAGGGAAATCTGCTGGTTCACGAAATTAAACAAAAGGATCCATTTCTACAGAGCTTGACCAAGGGCTCAGACAGTGGGATCAGGACCCAGTTTCTCACCTTCCATTTCTTGGCTCCGCTTCCTTGGCTCTGTGATCAGGCTGGTTGGTACCAGGGTAGCTGCCAACATATCCTGGTTTTATATCCTTTTCTACCAGATGCTGTACCGTGTACTACCAGCAGGAAGAAGAGAAGGTAAAAACCACTATTTCCCAGAAGCCCTGGCAAAAATATCCTCATCTGTCTCATTAATGATGACGGGGATACTTCCTTGAGCTGTCATGATATGGCCAGAGCGATGCAACGTACTGAATTGCCCTTTGTTCCACCCCTGGATCTGGGGATGGAGTCAACTCTACTCAGAAGCATATGACTGAGACTGGCCAAAGGAACTATTACCCAGAAGAGAACCTGGAGTAAAGCTCTTTGCAGTGTTGAGAGATCTTAATGAATACTACTAGCCTTTGGGTTTGAGGCTCAATGCAAGAGGTGTGGGAATGGGCACAAGGAGGGAGGCGGCTTGGACAAACAGACTCAGCTGGGGCTCTGGATACCTAGGAGAACGTCTATAAATGACCTGCCTCCCAGTGAATGGGATAAGCCTAACAGATGATGTAAGATAAAAATAGGGAACTTTAATGGAAAAAATAAAACAAAAATAATTCAAGAAAATATGTTACTACATATATAATCTATTGGTTGAGGAGAACTGCCAAGCCAAGACTAGGAATTCAGAAGCTAGATAAGAAAAGATTGGCACATTTAAATATATAAAAATCAAGAGTATTTGTATCACAGAGGATATAATAAATAAAATCATAGGCAAATATAGCTGGAAAAAGGTAACAGATTTTAAAAGAGTTGGTATCTGTAACATACAAAATCCTCTTAAAATTGTCAAGAATAAGTCAAACAATCTCATAGAAAAGTAGGTAAAAGATACAAATAGGCAAATCACTGAAGAGCACATTTAAATGGCCAAATGCATTTTTTTAAATGCTCAAATTCACTAGTAGTCAGGGAAATGCAAATTAAAGTAACAATGAGATGCCATTTTATAACCATCAGACAGACAAATTAGTAAGAATTATCACACCAAGTGATGGTGGGCTGGTGGGGATGTGATGGAAAGGGTATTCTTACATATGATGAAAGAAATGTGATGTGTTATAGCTGTTTAGGAAAGCAATTTAGCAATAATTATAAAAATTGAAATTACACTTACTATTCAACTCAGCAATTCCACTCTTAAAAATTATTTATCTCATAAAAATAAAACCACCAGTACATGAAGATATGTGCATATGCACATATGTGTATCATCATTGTTTCAAAAAAGCACGCTGGAAACAAAATAAATGTCCGTCAGTAAGCGAAGAGCAAAATATTATGGAATATTCACAATACAGAATAATAAACAGGATGACCCAGAGCTATACCAGTCGACTTGAACTTTTTTGCAGTTTTGTTAGTGGGTGAGTTAGGATAAGGAAAAGTGTACAGTATAATATAATGAATATAATGTAATATATAATAAATATGATATACAGAATATAATAAAATATAGAATATGACTTCATTTTATACCATAACAATGACAATTATAAGAGTACTATACTAATACAGAGAAAAATATGGAAGAACACACATTTCTAAAATTGCTTACTTAGGGAAGAAACATAAAGGTACGATGAAGGAGGATAAGCAAGCATCCTGGTTTGCCTGGGACTGAGGGTTTTGGAGGATATGGGGTTTTCACTGCTAAAATGGGGCCAATCTCAAGTAAGCTGGGTTGGTCAACGTAAAGGTGCCAACTATAGGATGGAATGGGGAGGGAAAAGGAAGCAAAAAAAGGGGAAAAAATGATATGACTAAAATTGTGTAATCATATATATGTTCATGTAAAGTGATTTATCTGGGTTGATATTGGTAAAAATAAGTTTTAAAAATACTTAATCTCAGGGGTGCCTGGGTGGCTCAGTCTGTTGAATGTCTGAGTTCAACTCAGGTCATGATCTCACAGTTTGTGGGTTTGAGCCCTGCATCCGGCTCTGTGCGGACAGCTCGGATCCTGGAGCCTGCTTTGGATTCTGTGTCTCCCCCTCTCTCTCTGTCATTCCCCTGCTCGTGCTCTCTCTGTCTCTCAAAAAAAATAAAACATTAAAAAATTGTTTTAAGTACTTATGTTCATAAGTTTCTCTAGGACTTAGGGAAAAATTTAAGTCCTGCTCATAGACTCCTGGAATTTAGAGAAAGCTAGTCTAGAGATACAAGGGCAAAAGACGGACAAGATTAGCAATAAAATACCATCATTTATCCATTCATTGAATATAAACTCATTAAACACCTATTCTGTGTATTAATTTACCTATTACTAACACAACACATAGAAGTTTGTCAATAGATGTGTTGAATAAATAAGCAAATGTCTGACCATAATTATAACAAATATAATTATTATAACCATAGCACATTATAACATATATACCACATGATATATTACAATATCAAATTCTTTAATAGAAGTAAAAACAGAAGCCCATGAGAACACAGAAGAGGAGGGCACTGGCTTTGCTGAGCAGAATCATGGAAACATAACAGCAGAGGAATTTTGAGGGTTTCAGGAAACAAGTAAGAGTTTGCAGAATGAAGAAAGGAAAAAGGAGAATCTAGAAAGCAAGAACAGCCCGTGGAAGTGAAGAGTCATGCAAAAGCAAAGTGTATTTGGGAAAGAGTAAGAAGTTCCCTGGGGTCTGCGTCTGGGGCCAGGGGAAGTTGGGAGAGGGGAGGCAAGAAGACGAAAGACAGATGAGCCGGTGGAAGGTCCTCTGCACCGTGCCAGGGAGTCTGAAGAAGGCACTTGGGAGACGGAAGAAGTCTCACACCAGGGAAGAGACAATGGATTCAGTTTTTAGGAAGATAACACCGGCACCAAGATGGCAAATTGACTTTATGTCAAATGCCAGTTCCAATGGATTGGTCACGAGAACTTGAAGGACAATGTTAAGAAAGACCGTGCGGTCACCCACGTCTGGGCTTAGCAGTTAAAGTGCCATGGCCGATTAGCAGTGTCTACCACGGGCAAGGGGTAAGAAGGGTACTGACAAAGCTGCTCTGTGTTTCCCGATGCTGCATCCACCAGCAACGTGGAGCAGGACCCACACGAAAGAGATCACTGTCAGGAAGAGCAGGTGGTTTTACTAATCTTTGCAAGAGCTGATGACATCACAGACATCACAGAGGTCGAGTGGAGGAACCAGCTTCAGAAGTCTCAGAGGTGAAACTGGCAGGACCTGCTAAGGGAATTCAGGAATGGATCGAATCCAGGCACTCAGGGTGTCTCTGGCTGGCAAGCAAGTTTCCGATCACGATCGCGTTATGACATTGGAATCAAACCCACTTGGCTTCCGTATCCACCTCACGGAGGGCACAATGACTCAGCAGTTCCGGGAGCTGCCAGGGCACATCCAACAATTCTTGCTACCAAATCGCTTTCCGGTGTCTGGTCCCGGCTGCTTACCACAGCGGTCCTTGTGATTTATTCTCCAGAACAGCTCTCAGAAGTTGGAAGTTCCTCCTAGAGCTGAAAACAGGAAGCAGCCTCCACTCACCTGGAGCACGGACCAGGAAGGAGCGTGTGTGCTCTGACACACCAGCGGTGTAAGTTCCCATTATGTCAGCAGTGTTTACCATCGCTGGGCACTTCCCGTGACATAGGAGAGGAAATGACTAACCCCAGGAAACCATCCTCCCACCCCCTCCAGTCCTCCATCCCCCAATGGAGATGCTAGTGGACTTTCACTAAAAATATCAACACTATCTAAAAATAAGTCCATCGACTCTGCTCCTGCCCCAGGAAATCCTGCCCAAAGCTCCTCTTACATCACCACCACCAGCCCTGGTCAAAGCAGCTTCTCAGTGCCAGGCCCTACCTATCCTTGCGGCTTAAAGTTAATTTTGAAATCAATCTGCACCTGCCTTTCCCAACAACATGAGAGCAAAGAATTGGTGGCCGCGATGGCATCAAACAGGCACCTTCCCGCGGGACAGATGGTCTTCCAAAACTCTTCCACGAGCCTAAGCACCCAAGTGGGTTTATTTCCTGTCTGGTTGACTTCCTCCAGGCTCATTATGGGTTTCAGTGTCATTTTCCAGAGCAGGAAAGAGGGTACGGGAGCGTGGCCTTTCGCAGCCTCGAGTGGACACGCAGTGGCTGACCTGCAGGAGAGAGAGTCTCAACGAACCCATTTGTTAGGAAACCGCTGACAGGCACTTAAAGTATTTGGTAGTGGAGCTGTTTCTGCCGCTGGTTCCTGGGGCGCTCAGTTTGCTGCAGAGTGTATATTCTGTCTCGCGCTAAGAAGCCACTGCTAATGTCATCTGCCTTTTGGGAGCGAGAAGGAGGCTGCTGGTGAGCTGCACTGCTCTAGAGGCAGAGTTGGGAAGAAACGCCCGAACCCTAAGCCCTAGAGCGAAACATGGGAGAAATGAGAAATAACTATTGATTCAGTCCTTAACTCCTCCAGTACTGGAAGATTTCCTAACAATTGAACTGCGCTGTTGGTTTTACTTACCAAACAAGGAGGCAGAAGCATATCGAATAAGGACTCTCACTGCAAGGGTTGTCTACTCAGCAGTTCTTCTCCTGGGTGTAAATTCTGTCTTCACTAAGTACTGTGGGACATACAGCAGATCTTAGCTTCTGCAAGCCTCATGTGTCTCAGCTGCAAAATGGGGCTTGTTCTCGACATGGATTGAAATAAGGAATAAACAGTGCTTCGTGCACAGGCAGTACTCTGGCGATGTGCCTACAAGTTTCCTTTATGGTGTGCCTTCCCATGTGGCCAGCACTCTTCCAGTGCTGCAGATTCCACAGAGAACAGGGCAGGCAGAGCCCGACGCACAGCAGGACACAGCGTGCAGTGAACCGATCCAGGGGGGTTGGTTGGCGGGAACGGTGTGTAAATTCAGTAACCGACACCTGAGAACTTTGCGGTGGAAGACGTTCTTTCACTCTGATTTCTCAGTCCCAGAGCCAGCAAGCCCTAGAGGACGGAAAGGGAAGCAGATATGCAGGATCATCCGGGGGGATGTGAACACGTGAGGCAGTGCTGGGCGGCATGATGTCCCCTCAGATCTCACTGTCTGCTTGTGCACTCTCTCTCGGGAGCAGCCCAGGGAAGGGTTCAGTGGTCACTGCAACTTTGGAGGCAAAGGGACTCCAGCCATCACCGGGGCAAACCAACAGCAAAGGGTGCTGGCCAGCGTGTCTCCAAAATGGTGATGGGGAAGGAATCAATTATGAATTATCAGGAGGCAGTTTGGGAGACCAGGAAGTGAGTGCAGAATGAGAACAGTGACAACAGTTTCAGAGGAAAAATTACTAAGTTTGTGGGTTCAAATGGAACCTTTGAACTGAAACCATCGTTGACTTTTGGAGCCTCCTATAACCAGAAGCCAGTTTGATTCTCCTGAGTGCCTCATAGTAAAAGCTCCCTTGCTCTAAGGAACCTCATAGACCTTCTCTGTCCTCCACCAGAGGGCCCAGAGAAGGATCGGGTACCAGGATGTGTTGTATGTAGCACCTTCCCCAAAACGTAATTATTTACAACTCTCAAAACAGGCAACAAAATCCTGCAAGGGACAAGAAACAACAAAGGAAAGAAAGAAAAAAGAAAAAAAATCCCTATTAGGTCACAGGAGAGAGACAGGGTTGTCTGTGAGTCACCTTTGGAGTGACCACAGCCTTTGTCTTTGATTCCAAGGCAATTCAGTGCCTCCCTGGAACCAAGGAAAGGTCACCTGAGCTGAAGGAGACAGCAGGGAGACAAGAGTGGATGCTGTCTGATATTAATTATAATTTCAGCTCCGTGAGAGCAGGACCCTTCACCTCTCTTGTTCAGTGAGGACCACAAGTGCCTGGCCTTTCAGTAGTCATTTGCTAACTTTGTCCTATTGTTCTCCTAACAGCTTAAATGGGATATAGAATCACTTTCATATCACTAGATACAGAATAGTTAAGGTTTGGGGTATAGTATCATTTGTATAGGTGTATAGTATCATTTTCCTATCACTAGAGACAGTATAGTTAAGGTTTCATTTCAAATGTTGGTTGTCATTCTAGACTGTCATTGGCAGTCAACTGCCTCGATTCCTAACATTTGAGGGAATCAAACCCGGGTCATACACATCAAATTCCATTTCACGAATTCTCGTGAGGCCCCACACTGGGACAGAGTACTATTACTTAACAGAGCGGCTAGTAGTTAACTCCAAAGCTGCACCCAGGGTTCCGCTGTTTTCCTCTGAGCTGACTACAATCCCAGCCCAACAGATTTTGGATTTTTTCTTGGTTTTGTGGGTCATGACAGACTAGATCCCCTAGGGGGCAGTGTGTGCACATGTTTCAGCCAAGCCAGGCGCAGGTTTTACGGCCGCTGAGGTAATTGCCACAGCAACAGTGTGGGGCTGAGAAACAAAATTCACTTATCAAGTTGTTCTTTAGGTAGGAGCAGGAGAAAGGTGGCCTGAAAGAATTGCGCAGTACAGAAAAACCTGGTGACACAGCAGAAATTTGGGGGATGGTAATTTTAAAGGCTCCAACCACCGAATTGCTTAAGGTCCAACGCAGGAATGATTTGACATGCTCCTTAACACTTGCTAAAGGGTTTTTAATTTTTTTTTTTTATTTATTACCTTTTACATGTCGTATTTCTGAAATCCGTGCAGAATTGTGTTTCATTTTCTTACCTAGTCTGGGTGGCAGTTTAAATTCAATTAAAGTTAACCAGTTTTAATTGAGTAATAATAGTTCAAACTGTATTATTAAGGGCTTAGAATGCACCGAGTGTTGACTTACGTGGCATTATTTAGTTATTTATGTTACGTGATCTAATGCTCCCGCATCTCTATGAGATGAAGACTGTTCTCATTTTACAGATGGGGAAACTATGGTGTGGGCAGTTTAGGGAACTCACTCAAGATGCCAAGCCTAAAAGCGGAGTCCAGAACCCATTCTCTTCATTACTTTACTATTTTACCATCTGAGGCAGTGCCTCTTAAACTATCATGTGCACACCTAGTACCTGGGGATCTCGTTAAAATGCAGATTGTAACTCAGCCGTTCTGAGCAGGGGCCCAAGAATCTGCATTCCCCACAGGCAGCAGTCAATTCCGGTGTTGCTGATCTGTGGACCACATTTTGAGCAGCAGGAACTTAGAGAAGTGTGTGACTTCGGGGCGGGGGAGGGGGGGGTGGTGCTAATAAGACGTGCATGGTACCCTCCCTGCCCTCAGGAAGAGCATACCTAGCAGATAAGATTAAGACAAGTACACAAGTAACAATATTGGGAGAGAATGTATATGTCAAGGGCCACAGGGGTACAAATGCAGAACAACTCAGTGGATACTAAGTGAGGGACTCTAGGGTGGGACCCGTGCACCGAAAGCTTTGGGAAGGATGAGCCGGATGAACGAGCAAAGCTTCTTCTATCCACAAGGCGCTTGCAGACTGGTGGGGAAGAGCCAGTGGCCACACAAACAGCCCTAGTGCAGGCACAGGCTTTACAAAAGAGGCTCCCAGGAGGGCTGTGGGAACAGAAAAGAGGGATGAGGTGAGGTAGGCAAGAATCTCGTTCGTGACTGGAATTAGGAAGCAGTACGTTAAGAAGCTCTCGGCTGGCCATGGGCCTAGAGGAAGGCTTCTTGCCTTCATGGTGTTCGAGATAAACCATGAAAGACAGATGGAATTTTGACAGTGGATATAGGAGTTTATTTCAGGGAGAAAAACCGACGTAAGCCTAAATTCTGAAATATAATAGTACAAAAAGCTAATGTGGGGATGAGCACATAGTCCTGTTTTCCTATCTGGACACTGGAAGAAAGGTGATCCTGGAAGCCATGTTTTAGAGCAGCGATTCTCAATTAACATTAAGGGTCACTGAAGGAGTTTGTGGCACCTGGTTGGCTCAGTCCAGTGTACGACTTGGGCTCAGGTCATGATCTCGCCGTCCTTGGGTTCGAGCCCCGCATCGGGCTCTGTGCTGACGGCTCAGAGCCTGGAGCCTGTTTCGGATTCTGTGTCTATCCCTCTCTCTCTGCCCCTCCCCTGCTTACATTCTGTTTCTCTCTCAAAAATAAGTAAACATTAAAAAAAAATTTTCTTTTAATTAAAAAAAAATCACTGAAGGAGTTGAAAGAGTTTTTCATGCTGGGATCCTATTGTCAGGGATTCTAATTTCATTAGTTTGGGGGTAGAGCTGGGAATCAGGACATTTTAAAAACTTCATATTTTAAATTAGATGATATGTATGTGCAGTCAAGTGTGAGAACAATTACCTTAGAGCAGTGGTTTTCAAAGTGTGGCCCCAGGACCAGGAGCATCAAGCATCACCTGGAAGTTTGTGAGAAGTGCAAATTCGCACACTCTACTCCATACCTACTGAATCAGAAACTCTAGGGGTGGAGCCCAGAATCTCTGTGTTAACAAACGCTTTTGGCAATTCTTATGCATGTACGTATGTATGTATGTATGTATTTAGAGCATGAGCAGGGGAGGGGCAGAGAGAGAGGGGGAGAGAGGGAGAGGGAGAGAGAGAGAGAGAGAGAGAGAGAGAGAGAGAGAGAGAATCCCAATCAGGCTCTCTGCTGTCGGTGCAGAACCTGACACGGGGCTCCAACTCACCAACTGCGAGATCATGACCTGAGCTGAAACCAAGAGTAGGACGCTTAACTGACAGAGCCACCCAGGTGCCCCAACCCTTCCAGTAACTCTAACGTAAGTCAAAGTCTGAGAACCAATATTCTGGAGCCTTGCTACTCCAAGTGTGGTACATAGACTCAGTGCACAGATATCGCCTGGAAGCTTATTACAAATGTCAAATCTTGGCCCTCACCCCAAGGCTAATCCACGAATCAGAACTGCAATTTAATAAGATCCTCAGGTGATGGGTATGTAAGGTTTGGAAAGCACTTTAAATTTCACGGTGATAAAGCTGCACTAATTTAGATGGTAATAGGGAGTGGTGACATAACTGAGGCTTGAGAACTATTTAGTAACTGTATTTAAGGTCAATTAAATAAAGCAGATCCTGGGACGCCTGGGTGGCTCAGTCGGTTAAGCATCTGACTTCGGCTCAGGTCATGCTCTCACAGTTTGTGGGTTCGAGCCCTGCGTCGGGCTCTGGGCTGACAGCTCAGAGCCTGGAGCCCGCTCCGGATTCTGTGTCTCCCTCTCTCTCTGCCCCTCCCCTGCTCATGCTCTGTCTCTCTGTGTCTCTCAAAAGTAAACATGAAAAAAATTAAAATAAAAGAAAGCAGATCCTGTGCAGCCCACCTTATCTGAGCCTGCAGGATAGTCACAGAAAATTCGCTTGCCACTTACACCTCCCCAGACTTTTTTCCCCCTGTTCAACCCTTCTTCTCCTAGGCTTCAGCAGAAAACCGTGCACTGGGGCCTTAGAAAGAAGCCCGTCTCACTCAGAGCTCCTTTCACGGTGGAATCCTGCCAGCCATTGATCCGACAGTGGGAGTTATCTCAGCAGTCCAACTCCACTCAGGCCCCAATTCCAGCTTCTATAATATTTCTGATAATAAGAGAGCCTAAATGAAGCATCCTTTTAAAGGCCTTCACTGTTAATTTGGCCCAGGGAAAAAAGCCAGCACATTACCCTGCGTTTTCCAGTCATTCTGCTTGTGCTGTATAGACTCTGAATAGATGTCCATAATGAGATTACTCAAAATGGAATTCATTACCTGACCTAAGATTTATTGCTTTTTAACTACAGATATAAGGCTACCCACACTCTGCTCCCAGAATTGGCGGCGTGACGGCTCCGCTTCTCCGTTCCAGGAAGGGCACGGGAAAGCAGAGGGGGGAAACGCCGAGCCTGTGCAGGGTTGTGGACGAAGAGTGGAGTGAACAATGTGGCTTCATTACGACAGGCGCACGGGAACCCCAGGACTCTGTTGCTAAGTTCTGCTCGCACAGTCTCACCGCGGGGACCGTGGATGGGCCAGTCACCTCCCCACTAGCATAATTGGAAAGACTCTAAGGGGCCCTGAAATGCTGAAGTGCTGTGAATTAGCAGTGTTCAATTCTGATGAACATTAAAGGAAGTGTGTAGTTAATTCCTCCACACACGCTGCTCGCAAAGTCTTCCCACTGGGGGCTTTTGGCTTGGAGCATTACAGGCCCATTTGTTCTGCCTGGCTTCTCCATCAGGGCAGGGACCTCAAGGTGAGTTAATAGGCTTGGCTTCTCGGCGCTTTATTTTAATCTGTATTTACCATCATCCTATGTATTTTAACAAACCTCCGGTGCATGGCATGCCATTGAATGCTGCACAAAACAGATAAGAGAGACGGGGCCCTGGCCTCACTGGCAGAGGACAGCGATTGTGTTCAAGGCAGTATTGAGGATGTCCTGCCTTGCACCCTGGTTTATGATACTGCTTGGTCCCCACATGGTTTACTGCCTGCCACAAGTCTTCCTAGGTCTTCCCTTCTTACCCTGGCCTGGGCCACATCCGCTAGACTGTCAAGAGCAAGGGGAGGTCCTGTCTATGTAGTCACCTCTTATGACAACTGTAACCACTGCCTGCCTTGTTTTCTCCATCCCATTCTTGCTCAAACGCTCCCTTCTAATACGCAATGTAAAACCATTACTGATGGGGGCTCTACAGGAGATAATAACTTTAAATAGGTGATACTTACATGGATATCAGGATAAAGTAAAACAGGACGGGCAAATTGATATTGCATATTAGAAGGAAATATTATTAGCAAACCAAACAAAAGCCAAATTTGGGGGCAATGAGCATGATACGTTAGAATTGAGAAGAGTGACACATTTTCATACCCAGGTCTTTATTCCTAAGGTAAAAAAGCCTCTTTATGTATTGTGGAAGTGTATCTGAAATGCCACATTCTATTTGTTTATTTAAAGATTTCATATTTTAAAAGCAAAAGAAACTATTACTACAGATTTTTTCTTTTTTTCTTTTTCTTTTCTTTTCTTTCTTTTTCTTTTCTTTCTTTTTCTTTCTTTCTTTCTTTCTTTCTTTCTTTCTTTCTTTCTTTCTTTCTTTCTTTTTTTCTTTGTTTTTTTGTTTTTTTTGTTTTTTCCATAGCTTTAGGAACTAACCGTGGGGGGGAAATGTCAGCATAGGTTATAATCTTGCCCTGGACAATTGCAGGACAAGTCACTAGCCTGAATTCTTGTTATTATTTTAATCTGTATATAAACCTTGTCAGATAGCCAGATATATTTTTAAAAATGCAAACTAATAGCCATCATCATCTGATGTTCCCGAGACGAATACAACAATGACAACATGCTATTAAAGGCCATGTCTGTGCTATCAAAATAATGAGACTGTGGCCCAGGCTGCCTGAGAATTTCAACTATCTTTTAGTCAATTTGGATTGTCACTTGGGCAACATTATAGACAGATCTGGGATCAGCCATTTAGAGAGAAAATGTCACACTTTCCTTTTTTTGGTAAATGCAATGATAGAAGCGTCTCTGAGTCCCACGACCTTCCAATCTAACATAGAATCTACCTCTAACACCAGCCCTCAATGCTGCCACCTGCCCAGACGGTACATTTGCCCTGGCTGGAAGGCAAGGTCATCCTGTAAATCTTTCCCAAGGTACTGGATGCCCACGGGTATGGATTCTGTGAATGCCCAGGGTGGGAAAACTGTCCTGCCCCTCTACCTCCTCTCTCAGTTTGGGGTTCTGCAGAGGAGATCAGCTGGATCCTTTCAGGGACTCTAGCGTATTTTCAGTACTCATCCACTGACATCTCAAAACACAGGTCAGTTGCCACTTGCTCTTGCCTGGGTTGGGGACCACTAGAGTCCTCAATACAATGTTCTGGATCGGGATATTCAGTTTGTGGAATTATTGAACAGGGGACCTAAACTTGCTGATTTTTGTTAGTGTTTGTTGATCTTACATCGTAACATGTCACAGAACAACACCAAGACTCTTATCTGAAATGATTATTCATCATCCATTGCTGGACTGTGTTTAAATTGCAGAAATTGGCCAAAGCCTGGGGAGGAGGGGTGGAAAGGATGTAACAACAAAAATCATAAAAAAAAGAAAGTATCTGGCACACTAACATATCTTAAAAGTTTATGAAAACACAAACACACTTTTGCCAGATGACTATAGTTCCTGAAATATCTACTTCTTTTTTAATTATGTAAGTAAATAACGAGTCCTTGCTCCTATAAAAGGTTCAAACATTTGTGTACATTTATAAAGCAAAATTTGACAGTTTCCCTTTATTTCCCCTCTATTCTTTGTTGTTGTTGTTGTTTTTTATTTTATTTTTGGGGCGCCTGGTGGTTAAGTTGGTTAAGCGTCCAATTTTGGCTCAGGTCATGATTTCATGGTTCGTGAGTTCTAGCCCCGCGTCGGGCTCTGTGCTGACAGCTCAGCGCCTGGAGCCTGCTTCAGATTCTGTGTCTCCCTCTCAATCCGCCCCTTCCCCGCTCATGCTCTGTCTCTGTCTCTCAAAAATAAATTTAAAAATTAAAAAAAATTTAATTAAAAGAAAAGATTTTATTTTTAAGTAATATCTGCACCCAACATGGGGCTCAAACCCACAACCCCAAGATCAAGAGTTGCACACTCCACTGACTAAGCCATCCTAGCGATTCTCCTCTCCATTCTATCTAAACTCTCACATCCTTTCCAGGAAAACAGATGCTTCCTTCCAGGTCTTTCCTTATAATTTTATAATACCCATGCACATATGTACATAGTTTTAAAAAGAGTAGGATCATTCCATACATACTGTTCTGCAACTTGATTGGCCATTAAATATGACCTGAAGATTCCTTTTCTACATCAGTACATATAGCACTACCCCATTCTCTTTAACAGCCGTCCTACCGCTCCATGTTAAAGATGAATCATCATTTGTTTACATATTATCCTACTGACTATTATTTAAGATTTTACTTTAATTTTCCAATTTCAAACGCTGAACATTCTGGAACCCATATGCAAATATATTTTTAGATTGTGTTTGTAGATTAAAAGTACTTTTACAGTTTTAATAACTGTGGCCACTCGCCTTCCCCGAAGGCTCTCTAATTGCACTGGGAGCTTTGTAGTTTCATGGTCAGGGTATTCTCCAAATGTATTACCTTAAAGACAGTAGGCTGCGCTTTGGAAATAAACAGAGCTGAGTTTTCGTCTCCGTCAGTTCCAGCACCTAGTTCCTTGGGCATGTTAGGTAACCTCACTAAGCTTCAGTCACCTTGAACAAGCAATGAGACTAATGTTACGGATCCTTGAGGGCTTTGGGAAGATAAGTGTCATAATATGTAAAAAGCACTTAGCACACAGTAGGTGTCCATTGAGGCTTGGTTATTAATGAGTTCAGACATGAGCTGAATTGCACTACTTGAGGGAAGAGTAACCAGCAGTTTCCAGAAACAGAAGTGACATCTAAGATTAAAACAAACAAACAAACAAAAAACCTCCGATGAATCTATATACATAAGAGCCGCATTTTGTTGGTTTTGAATTTTATCAGTGTTTCTATCTCCTTCTTATTAAAAACATGGAAAGCTGCTCATTGTATTCGCTTCCTCAGTCTTTGATCTGCATCTGCCCTTTAGTCTCAAGAAGTAAATTCAGTGCAGACAGCATCACTCGTTTACTCCTGGATATTTTATATAACGTGGAGGTTTATGCAAGGAGTTATGCTGTGTTAATTACTTGTTCCCAGGTTAATATTAAGATTAACTGGCATTCGCTGAACACACACTGATGTAGATGTCCAACCCAATTTATCACTCCTGCTTCACGAAGAATGTCGTTTTTCCCTGGACCACCTCCCACTGCCTCTGTGGCTTCTTGGCTTTGTATTATGGTGTGATTGCTGGCACCAGTTGCCTTTCATATTTGGGGGGGTCTTCCAGGAGAATAGTTATTTAAAAAAATTTTTTTACATTTATTTATTTTTGAGAGACAGAGTGAGACAGAGCATGAGTGGGGGAGGGGCAGAGAGAGAGGGAGACACAGGATTGGAAGCAGGCTCCAGGCTCTGAGCTGTCAGCATAGCGCCCGACGCAGGTCTCGAATCCACAGACCGTGAGATCATGACCTGAGCCGAAGTCGGACGCTCAACCGACTGAGCCACCCAGATGCCCCGAGAGTAGCTATTTTTAAATTAATTTACTTCATTTGAGTCCCAGCTTTCAGCTCTTGTAGTAAACCTGTCCCTGCACCCTATCACTCAGATGTAGATGGAAATACCTGCCATATCAACCCAAGTCACAGCTAAGGCAGGATTCCTCATTAATTGCAAAGAAATCATTTGGGGCTTATGGATGAGGAACGGTTTCCAAATCTCCACGTCCAGTAATATCCCCATTGCCCTTAACCTTACCTCACCTATTTACTTGTTTCTCTTAACTTCCAGCTGCCATCTGAAAAAGAAAAACCAAGGCAAATATAAAGGGATGCTTATGGGACGCCCCTTTATTTAAAAAATGGCTTTGTGTGTGTGTGTGTGTGTGTGTGTGTGTGTGTTAAAAAAGATACAATTCAACACCAACAAGATGCAGCTGCAGAAGCCCTTTGGCAGAGGTGCTCTGAAGCCTTGCTAGATGCTTGGAACGGCACAGTGAAAAGAGGAGAAGAGCAACCCAGTGAAGACAGTCTCTGGCCCCCTCTGCCTTACCATTTGCCAGGGGGATGACCTTGGCAGGTTGTATCTGCACACTTCCTTCATCTCACCAATAAAATGGGATTAGTCTCAGAATCCACCTCATAAAGTCAATGTAAAGATCAAACATGTCTCAAAAATGTAAAGCACGAGTGCTCCCCCCCTCAAAGTATTATGCAAATAAGGGGTAGTGGTATTTACAGCTAAGAGCCCAGGGTCTGGAACAGGCTGCCGGAATTAAATCCTGCGTCTGCCACCTACTACCTGGGTGATCTTAAGCAGGTTACTCACCTTTCCTGAAGGCGCTTCTCCCTTTTTAAGTGAGAACGATAACTGTACGTCAGGGGATTCTTTAGAGAAGCAGCGGATAGTACGCAGTGTTTGGCATTTAGAAAGCGCTCAGCAATGTAATATCAGTTCATATTATTTTTGGTAAGCTAAATTGCAAGATATTTGTGCCATGTCCATAAAAAAATTCACTCTGGTGCGAGTGACCATGGATTCCTGCAGTCTCCTTTTCAGTTTCTGACACAGTCTGGTTTAAAAATATACTGAGGTCCACAGAAAACTCCCTGGAGACATGGAATGCCATTCCTTATTAATATGTTGGGATTTTATTGATGAGGCAACATGCAACCAGTGGACCTTGGACCTCAGCCAGAGCAGTCATTTCTAAAGTAACAAATGGACCTAATTATAAGGTGGTTTTACCTAAAAGGTCATTCTGTGCCATATAACTGGAGGCTGGCATTATGGGAAGCTTCTGGTGTATTATATCGCATGTCAATATTAACACATGTTCTATCACCGCTATGTGAATTTTAGAGGCCTTAGCGTTCTATCCTGTGTGCACCGTCATGCACAGGCACACACACACACACACACACACTTTTAGCCGGGACCACTAGTCCCCTCACGTTCCATGATTCTGAAACGCCGACTTTACTGGTTCGGGATTCCTATTTTTCAGGCTAGTTGCGCTGTTGAAATGAGTCCTTGGTGCTTGCAAGTCTTGTTCCATAATTTCATTTGGCTGAGGCAGGAGACAAGTACCTCATTTTAATTAGAATTTCAAGCAAACTGCATTATGTTGCTGTGTGTTATTCCAGAAGAATGTACCACATCAAGGACAGCTGTTGATGGAGTAAAGCATCCTGTTTATTCTGAGGAAGAAATAAAAATGCTTGCACTCCCTTCTCAAGCTCTCTCACCGTGCCACTCCTAACGTATCCCACGGAACACAAAGATGTGCCCCGAGGCTCTCCAAGACGGTGAAACGTGTTACAGAAGATGCCAGGTAATAATCATGGGCACAAAAATGGAGTATCATCATGTCAGTCAAAGGGACGATCTGAGATCCTACCCAGCTGATTGTGTCCTTGCTGGCTTGCCACAAATCACAGAGCCCTCTAAGGGATCCACTTTCTGCCTGGTGCCCTGAGAAAGGTCTTCGCTTCGTTGAGGAAAACTGGGGCTGTGCTGCTGTAGACCTGCAATTAAGTCCCTGCTGCTCTCCAAACCAATGAGTTTTTCCAAGTAGTAATCTAATTTATTTTTCCCATTTTCTAAGTAATGCCAGGGTAAGCGCGTTCATCATTTTAGACTCGCTGCTCCTAATTCCTAATTCAGACTTGTTTGTTCAGGAGAAAGGCAAACAACCCCCAAGCTATCACCCACCCCCATTTATTTGGAAGGAGAGAGTTTCAGCGGGAGAAGATAAATAGCATGTCAAACATGGTTTGGAGGGGCTACAACTGAATAATTTCTAGTTTCCTACGCCTGTCTCCAGCTGTTGTGGCCCAGTGTGACTCTGAAATCTGTGTGCTGGCTTGGCTGAGCTGCTATTTAGTCAAATCAGATCAATACCTTGAAGCACTTGTCTGATGATAATCTCAAGCTATTCCAGGAATTCGCACATTGAACCATGTGGACGAGGATGACTTCTTTCTAGTTATCTGTCTGTGAACACATCAACCGGTTGATACCTGTAATCCTAAGATCTCTTAGAAAATAAAAGGCAGGCCACCTTTAGAGAACTGGTGGACTCACATGGCCCTCGGGATGCATCAGTCTAATTCCAGGAACAATTATTGGGCATTGCCGTATACGAGCAAATATAGGAGATATAAAGATCAGCCCAACATAGTCCCAATTCTCAAGTATAATTTAATATCGGGCTATAAAAACATCAGTAGGTAATTAATTGTTATTTAGATTTGGTCTCATTCCAAAAGGATCTAAGATAGAAGAGTACTTGCAAAAATACATGCAATAGGTTAAAATGAAATAAACTAGGATTACGTGAGAAGGGATTGGGGAAAAATCAAGGGTGGGGGAAGTTCAAATGAAGCTGGAAGTGAAATAAGTTCAGAGAACATATGCCGTGAGAAATAATGCTTGCCAGTGTGGGACATAAATTTTTCTTGGGGCTTTCTGGAAGCCAGCACAAAAGCAGAGGCAAAATTGGTTTATTATATGATTGACAATGTCCATATTGATCTCACTCAGGAAAAGAAGGGCTATACCAGGCATGGAAACTATGCACATCTTTCTCACATAAAGACTTGCATTTATGCTAGTCAGTATCCACAGCTTACTTACAGAAAATACAATCAAGATTATCACTAAATGGGAACAAGTACAATTTGTTGCTTATTATTTGTCATTCCTTGTCACCTTCTTCCTTGCTTCGAACACCCCTCTCTACTATCACCCGGACGCACACCAGGGGCTGAAAATGCTGGATATTGATTGGGTCTCTCAGACTCCCTTGGACATGTGACCCAATCATGGCCAACGGGATTCAAAGAGTAGGATAGGAGCTCCCTGTCCATTGATAAACACCAAGTCTGGATATATTTACCCTTGCTCTAGAAGGAATGAAAACACTATAAACATAAATGAGACTCATGAAAAAAAAATACTCCACTGTAAAAAAAAAAAAAAATGAAACATTTAACTCAAAGAAGGAGCTTATCTCTGAAAATGATCTGTGAGATTCAAAAGATAACATCAGGAAACCACTGGGAATCCTTGAAAAAAGTGCAAGAAGACAGGCCACCATAATTCAGAAGCTTAAGGAGATGGAAAGCTGAAATTAATGGTGAGATTAAAATTCAAATCATCAGCGTCCGACTTCAGCTCAGGTCATGATCTCGCGGTCCGTGAGTTCGAGCCCCGCGTGGGGCTCTGTGCTGACAGCTCAGAGCCTGGAGCCTGCTTCAGATTCTGTGCCTCCCTCTCTCTCTGACCCTCCCCTGTTCATGCTCTGTCTGTCTCTGTCTCAAAAATAAATAAACATTAAAAAAAATTTAAAAAACAATTCAAATCATCAGAATTGACAGGCATCCCAAAAGATCTAAAAACATAATGGGACAAAGGTGGAACTTTGAATTAACATCTCATTTTGCTTCCTCCCAAAGCCCTTATAAAACTGTACACACACACACACACACACACACACACACATATGTCTCCACATAGGTAGAGAAGATAGAAAAGAAAATAATGGTAAACTTTTGACACTGGAAAACAAACAGATGTGTGAAAACTGACTTAAAAGATCTGAGAAAGCCAAATTCTAAACTGTAGGTACTAAAAACTGAGAACCAACCCAACCATGCACAGTCCCTCTCTGTCTCTCAAAAATAAATACACGCTAAAAAAAAAAAAAAAAAAAATTAGAACTGAGAGATATTCAAATTAATTTTTTTATGTGTGGTTATAAAAGTGGATGCCAATTTCAAAATTTATTTTTAAGCTAGAAGATATGGGATGGTTTGAAGGAAAAAGAGAAGGGACAAGGAAAGGGAAAAAGGGAGGGAGATAGGGAGAGAGCTTTAATTACATTGATAATGGGCAAATGGGAAGAAAAGAGGGGTGCAAAGTAAAATTATGCTTAAAGTCAGTAGTTGTCAAATTTTGCTGTGCATTGGAATCCGCTAGAGATCTTTATGAAACACTGATGCCTGGCTTCTACCCTCAGGCATTTTCATTTAATTGGTGCAGAGTGCGACTAAAAGCTCCTCAGCTGCTTCCAATGTGCAGCAACAGTTGGGAACCATTGGCTTAATTCATTCAATAGGAAAAAGCAAGGATGGCAAAATGATTTCAGCTTACTGTTCCAACTCTTGTTAATTGGCAATGACTGCCTGAGGGCTTTGTTGAGGTCATATCCAGACTCAATGGGAAAGTGCTCTAATCCACTTACGCTATCTCCACTGGAAGGGAAGAGAATTACATCACACATTGGCCACTCCTGTATTCAAGTAGATTTTGAAACTAAAGTAACTATTAGTGGCTTAAAAAAACAGTACAGATCTCTTCCAAAGTATTAGAGATGACGAAAGCAAAGAAAATACAGTCATATAGTAAAAGACAGTAAACAAAATAAAGAGGGAAGAGGACAGGGAGCTTGGACAGAACGAGGAAGAGGAGAACGAGAAGATGAGGAAGAGGAGGGGAGGAAAGAAAACATAATAGAAGAAGTCACAAAATAAAATGGCAAAATACAACCAAATATATTTATTAAGCCTATAAATGCAATTGGGAAAATCTCCTTCATTAAAAAATATTATCTTTAGATTGTATGAAAAGAAAAGAGATATCCATGTATGTGACATTTTCTAAAGCCCCATCTGAGACAAAATTACTAAGTAAAAGTACTAAATGATTAGAAAGTAGGCAAATATATCAAGCAAAAACAATAAAAAACAATCATAATACCGATAACAAATATGATAGAAACTAAAGCAGAAATATTAAATGAAATGAAGATGTACTGTCACAAAGTATATTTCACAGTGAATATAAAACTGTCTTGAAATTTTATGCATCATGCAGCATTATATCAAAATACAAAAGTGAAATCTGCTATAAATTACAACAAATGGACAGAAGTGCAGTACTAATGGGACACTTTAATAATAACTCTTTCTCTTTCTGATGGGTGATAAAAAATGTAAATCAAACTTTCTAGCACACAAGCAGAGAATATACCTTTATTTCCAATACTAATAAAACATCTACCAAAAATAAATAAATAAAAGGATTATGCAGCAATAAAAATTTCAAAAGTATATAGCCCACATTCTGATTAAAAAGTAAGGTCATTATTGAGCCAAGGAGAAAATTAATGCTGCAGAAAATTTAGAAATTAACAAGAGTAGTACATAAAATTTATGGGATGTGCGAAAGCAGTATTTCGAAGAAAAGTCATAGATTTAAATGTATTTTATTTATTGTCTTTTGGGTTTTTTTTATTTTGGGGGGTTTTTGTTGTTGTTTTTGTTTGTTTGTTTGCAAAGGAGGAAAAGGCAAAGTAAGTGCTGTATAACTGATGAGACTATGAGAGGAATGTCCTAATCTGGGGGTGGTTTAGGTCGATGTTGAGGGCCATAATGATTTCATTATATGAAATCTTCCTCTGCCTCTAATGTTCCTTCTTCCAAAGAAAAGGTCCTTGTTTCAAATACCAACCCTAGTGATATTTCTCACTGTTCTGTCAATCTTCTGTCAATGGTGAAAAGTTTGGGATTTGTATATAAGCTGTTATCTTTTGTATTAAGTCAAGCTTAATTAGTATAGGAGATGTGTAAGAAGTAATGAGAAATTATTATAGTACCATTTGTAAATCCGGAACAGATATAGCTTCTTTTGGAACTCATCAGTCTTCATGTGGGCTAATCATGTCTTTTCTGCTCTACTCCATTTTTTTTTTTTTTTTTTGAAGAGGAAAAATAGGCACAGAAAGAATAGTATGCTTTGTGTTAAATAAATTACCATTTCAACAAGCCCAGCTGCCTAAAAACTCATTTCATGAGCAAGTTAAAACTTTAATAAGGCTAAATGTAAAATATAAAAGTATACAACTTATAGAAGAAAACACAGGAGAAAATGTACATGACCTTGGGTTTGGTGATAAGTTTTAAAATACAATACCAAAAGCATAATTCATGAAGAAAAACTTTGTACTTTATTAAAATCAGGCTTTTGATACTTTTGGATTTTATTAAAATTAAAAAATTCTACTCTGTAAAAGACATTATGGACAGAATGGGGAAAAAAAAGCCGCAGACTTGAAGAAAAATGTTTGCAAGACACATTTCTGATAAAGGGCATCTATACAAAACATATCAAAAAATCCTTACATTCAATAATAAGAAAACAACCACTTAAAGAAATGGGGAAAAAAATCTGAACAGACACTTCACCGCAAATGGCATACAGATGGCCAGTGAACATATGAAAAGATGTCCAACATCATTTGTCATTAGAGATATTTAAATTAAAACAACAAAGCAATACCAGCACATTCCTATGGCAAAATGGCAAAAAAAAAAAAAAAAAAAAGGGGGGGGGGGGAGAAAAGAAAACAAACAACAACAAACTAATAACACTAATTGCTGATGAGGATGCATAGCAACAAAAACTCTCATCCATTGCTGATAGGAATCAAAAAAGCACAGCCACTTTGGAAAATAGTTTGGCTGTTTCTTCCAAACTGAAGGTATTATTCCTATACAATATATTATTTATGCTCCTAGATATTTATCCAACAGATTGAAAATCATGCCCACACCAAAATCTCCAGGAAAATGTTTAGCGCAGCTTTATTCATAACTGTCCCAAACTAGAAGTAACTAAGACATTCTCCCAAAAGATCAATTGATAAACTGTGGTACATCCATACAATAGAATACCACTTTTCAGTGATCAAAAGGAATGAGCTATCACATCATGCAAAGGTGTGGATGAACCATTTAATGCATGTCATAAGTGAAAGAAGGCAGTCTGAAAAGACAGTATACTATGTTATTCCATTTATGTGACATTCTGGAAAGGGTTAAACTATAGAGAAGATAAATAGATCTGTGGATGGCAGGGTTGAGGTTGTTGGTGGGCAAAAGCTCAATAGGAGAGCCACAGGGGGATTTTTGCTTGGGGAAACCATTCTGTATGGTACTGTAATAGTTTGACCTAACTCTGAAAATTAGTGGAATCTGTAAGACAAATGGAACTGCACAAAGCTAGCACTGTATGCTAGTTGATAAAGTTGTTGCCCATGGAAATATGCAACAATGTACGTGTATACTGAAACTGAGCAATTAAGTAAATGGATGGCAGATGATGGGGGCCAGGTTTCCCACCTGTGAGTGTGATTTTACAGAACAAGGGGAGAAGGCTAGAATTATCCATGTGGAAATCTATTAGAGTTGGAGACATCAATATGAATTCATCCTTGGCTCGAGTGAGAGAGAAATATTTATAGATATGTGTATGCACGTGGGTTAGTACACACACATATATTTCTTTGCTGTCAGCTGACAGGACCTAGAAACTATGATACCCCAGTAGCAATAAGCATATGTTGCACCCATTTCTAATACCATTCTCCAGTAAACAGAATTAGAGCTCCTTGGAGACATGGCTTATTCCAGGCCTGAGGAAGGAAACCTACAAGATGGGCCTGGAGCATCTTATAATGCCAGGGGTAAGGAAGTGATCAAAAAACATAATGATGGCACAATGTCAGAGATAAAGGAGCCAACTAAAAGAGTTCTTAACGGCCAAAACTGTAATGATTTTAGAGCAACAAAATAAATAAAGTAGTATTAGATCATAACTAATGAGAGAAGAGACAATGCTCCCAAGAGATTTCCAAATAGTGTATGTACATATCTTCTTCCAAGGACATGAATTACAAGTCCCATTATTTAAGGGTGGGCTGTGCAGAGTGACTTCCCACAAAAGAGCACATTACAGAAAGGGAGGCGAGAGTAACTTTATGGTGGACAAACCTGGCAAATACTACCTCAGTGAGGTCATCAGGGTTAATATCAACAGTGCTTAAGTCATGATGAGAAAGGTACCTTCTTGAGGTCTTCCTCCCCTTAACCCATAACCCTAAAAGATAAACAACAGACAGACAATTCTACCTGAAGGGCGTTGTATGAAATAACTAAGCAGTCATTTCCTCACGACTGTCAAGGTCACCAAAAACAAAGAATGTCTGAGAAACTGTCACAGCCAAGAGGAGTCTAAGGAGACATGATGACTAACTGTAATGTGATATCCTGAATGGGATCCTAGAGCAAGAAAAGAACTTTAGCCAAAAACTAAGGAAATTTGAATAAAGTATGGGCTTTAGTTAATAATGACATATCAATACTGGTTCATTAATCATGACAAATACACCATACAAATAAAAGACGTTAATAATAGAGAAAACTAGGTGTGGGATATATGAAAACTCTGTTATTTCAAAAGCTTCCTATAAATCTACATTTAGAAATCTATTCTTTTTTTAAAAATGTTTATTTATTTTGAGGGAGAGAGGAGGGGGGAGGGGCAGAGAGAGACTCCCAAGCAGGCTTCAAGCTGTCAGTGCAGAGCCGGAGGCGGGGCTCGATCCTGCCAACTGTGAGATCCTGACCTGAGCCAAAATCAAGAGTTGGTCACTTAATCAACTGAGCCACCCAGGCACCCCTAGAAATCTTTTCTAAAAATCAAATTTTATTTTATTTATTTATTTTTAATATTTTAAAAATGTGTATTTATTTTTGAGAGAGAGAGAGAGCACGAGCAGGGGAGGGGCAGAGAGAGAGGGAGACACAGAATGCGAAGCAGGCTCCAGGCTCTGAGCTGTCGGCACAGAGCCTGACGTGGAGCTGAAACACACAAGCCATGAGATCATGACCTGAGTTGAAGTTGGACGCTTAACTGACTGAGCCACCCAAGCGCCCCTAAAATTTATTTTAAAAATCTTTAATAAGAATTTACAAAATCTCGGGGCGCTTGGGTGGCTCAGTCGGTTAAGCGGCCGACTTCGGCTCAGGTCACGATCTCGCGGTCCGTGAGTTTGAGCCCCATGTCGGGCTCTGTGCTGACAGCTCAGAGCCTGGAGCCTGTTTCAGATTCTGTGTCTCCCTCTCTCTGACCCTCCCCCGTTCATGCTCTGTCTCTCTCTGTCTCAAAAATAAATAAATGTTAAAAAAATTAAAAAAAAAAAAAGAATTTACAAAATCTCTAGATTCCATTATCCTGTTATTTGCTGGGACCTGCCTTCTCTCGTGTCATCAGGCCACTGGGCAAACTGAAGCAATCCAGAGCCCAGGCCAACAAGTATGAGATTCTGATCCCGAGCCAAATGGACAGAGACCCTCACTCCACGTCTCTTTAATGTTTTCAATGTCTCTTGCATCATACTTGGTGCGTCTCCGGAAAGTAAAATTAAAACCAACAATAGCTGCTGTCCTGAAGGACCTACAACTGCTCCCACTCCACTCCCTCCAATCACACCCTTCAGACATAGACAACAGCATGAATCAGACTCAATGGGTTGTGATGATCAGTTAATTTCCGCCATCACTAGCTCTCTCCTTCTTCCCTGCTGGGAGCTTCTAGCATGCCCTGTAGCCAGGGCCTGGATACTTATGATAGAGCTTATGATTAACCAAATTAACCAAGTGCTTTCTTATGCACATTTACCTCCCACTGTTTACTCTTTGGCCATTTTAGTGCTTGTAAACATATATCAAAGGCAGCAATAGCAACCAGCCCTGAGCCTTTGCTATGTTACCAAGGGACACACACACACACACAAATACATGCATATATATATATATATATATATATATATATATATATATATGGGGTGTGTGTGTGTGTGTGTGTGTGTGTGTATATATATATATATATATATATATATATATTTGTGTATGCATCAAAAAAGGCCTATAAGAAATTACATTAAACTGTTGATGGTAGCTACCATCTACTTGTAGGGGGAAGATAGGGGATGGGATTGAAGAGATTTTTGCTGCATTCTCATTGTTTGCTTTTTATTTCTATCTGTAAGGATTGTTTTGACAGAATTCTACACTGAATTTTTTTTACAATAAACATTTGTAATTTTGTAGTACTTTTGTAGTACTAATTTGTAGTATCTTTTTAATTAAAGTTTTCTTTAATGGGAAGATATACTGTTCCCTCAAATTATTGACGCAGGCTCTTAAGAAAAATGTTTCTCCTATATACCGTGTTGATGGAATTTGGGGATTTTGTTAGGATGTTAAAATCATCCCCAGGGGTAAAAAACTATAAATAGGGGTCTCTCAGGGCTCAGAACAATTCCAAGGAAAGAAACTAGGTAAGATAAGGTTTTGACTAAAGGTAAGAAGGCAATGGAGTGGGAAAGAGAGACGAGAGGTCATTAGTTTTGCCAGCAGCATCAAGAATCATAGTTTCCACTTCTGTGTCTTGTTGCTAGTGCCCAAAGATTTAATTATTCCACCCACTTTCCCTTTTCTCTTTCCTCTTTCGATCAGGAGTTACCCTTGCTCTCTATCTTTTCTCTTCCTTTTCTCCATACTATCTATTGTATACAAAGTGTGTTCATATAATTTTTTGACTTCCTCACTAAAGAAAACAGTGATGGAATGACAACCAAAGTACAGGAGAAATGCATATATCAGGGAGATCATGGTTTTCGAAGATGGTGGCACATTGACATGTCCTGTGTCTGTGTTGCTCTTTGTATCACCTTGGGTTACTTCTTGTTGGCAAGTGTTTACAATTATCTGGAGAAGCATCTTTAGAATTGTGTTTGTGTTCTACGCCATCGAGGAATGAAATGGCAGAAATTTGGGGTGTTCCTTTCTGGGTATGTAGAAAATTTTAGAAAACCCATCTCTTAAAAGTCAAAAGGAGTTCTATATGTCCTTTAAGAGAACTCCTCCAACCTATGGGAGTGGGGCTTCTCAGCTATCATGGTTCCACCCTGTGGTCCTGTCCTTTAGGCTATAACTGATTGAAAAGACCTAAGTCAGGCCAATCAGATACGATCAAAAGGAGAAAATCATGTGATAAAAATATAGCTGCTGGATGCTTACACCTTAAAGGAGGGGAAAAGACCTGCACGGTCTTATTAATTTTAGTAGAAGGTATTCAATTATATGTGGCAAAATTAATGTGGTATTTTTCTTTTAAAAAATTACAAGAAAATCCAACAGTACAGAAAATGATGAATTGAAGTTTGCTCCCAAAAGATATGCTCATATATAATATATACCCACGTGTAATGTGTATATAATGGATATGACTTTTCCTACCTCAAACAGGTATATTAGCTATATATGAAATAATTGCTTTCATACAGAAATTAAAGCAGAAAAGGAATGAATTGGGGAGGATAACAGGATAAGAATATTTCCTTTTTGTTAAATCAATTTAGTGAGATAAAATTTACATACACCAAAATAAACCCATTTAAGTGCAGTATTTAATGCATATTAACAAATACACCCATTTAATACATTCATTTAACAACCAATACAATCAGGATAACACATTTCCATCACCCCCTAAAATTTATATGTGTCCCACACCCTACCCTGGCCCCAGGCAACCACTAACTTTTTCTTTGTCACTATGGATTACTTTGACTTTTCCAAAATTTCATACCAATGAAATCATATATTGTGTACTGTCTTGTGTCTGGATTCTTTCTCTCAGCATACCACTTACGAAATTTGGCCAGATTTTTGTAAGTGCCAGTAATTTATTCTTTTATATTGTTTTCTTAGTGTTTATTTTTTTTTGAGAGAGAGCACTTGCACGCACACATGCACATGTGAGTGAGAGGAGAGGCGGAGAGAGAGGAGAGAGAGAGAAAGAGAGAGAGAGAGAGAGAGAGAGAATCCCAAGCAGGCTCTGTGCCATCGGTGTGGAGCCCTATGCAGGGCTAGGTCCCACAAACCCTGAGATCATCATCTGAGCCTTAACCAAGAGTCAGAGGCTCAACCTACTGAGCCACCCAGATGCCCCCTTTGATATTTTTAATTGTGCATTTTAAATTCTTTTTTTCAGTTTTTTGTCACTCGTATATAAAAATATGATTTATTCTTAATATTGACCTTATATACTGTGACCTAGATAAATTGACTTATTAGTTCCAGTTGCTTTTTACCCAGCTACTTTAAGATTTTCTATATATAAAATCTGCAAATAAACAAGTTTTTCTTCTCTTTTTCTAACCTGTGCCTTTTCCTTTATTTTTATTGTCATATTACATCGGCTAAGTCTTCCAGTATAATCTTAAGTAGAAGCTATGATAAGCAGACAACCTTGTCTTATCACTGATATAGGGGACATTTTATTTTTCATCACTAAGAATGATACTTGCTCTTTTTTTTTTTTCTTTTGTAGATGCCTTTTGGCAGATTGAGCTAGTTCTCTCTTCTCTTTGCTGAAAGGTTTTATCATGAAGTGGTATTGAATTTTATCAAAATTCTTTTTTTCCCACTTCTGTTGAGACACTCTTATGAGTTTGCCTTTCCCCCTTTTTATTCTGTTAATGGTGAATTGTGTTAACAGATTTTCAAACAGTAAATCAAACATGTATCCTGGGATAATCCCTATTTGGTCATTATACATTTTACTTTGTATATATTACTTTTGTCCTATTTTAAGAATAAGTCAAGGATGCATATTATAAACCTTAGAGCGACCATTCAAAAATAAGGAAATAAAAATAAATAAAGCTTAGAGAATAATAGTGGAGATGCTGCTGATTTTTAAAGCTGTTTTTCTTCATGTCCTTCTCTTTTCCAGTAATGTGTCTCATAAATCCCAGCTGCCTCAGCCTGTGCAAACCTCAATCTCTGCCTTTTTAAAAAAATTTTTTTTTAATGTTTATTTATTTTTGAGACAGAGAGAGACAGAGCACGAACAGGGGAGGGTCAGAGAGAGAGGGAGACACAGAATCCGAAGCAGGCTCCAGGCTCTGAGCTGTCAGCACAGAGCCCAACGCGGGGCTCGAACTCACGGACTGCGAGATCATGACCTGAGCTATAGTCGGACGCTTAACCGACTGAGCCACCCAGGCGCCCCAATCTCTGCCTTTTTAACTTAGCAAGACCAGTGTGCTCTGCCTGGTTTCCCTTCCCTGTGCCACAGTCCAGAAAGTGCCTATAGATAGAAGGTCAGTGTGATTCTTGGGGTCACTTTGTCTTCTATAATGGAGTGCAATCCTGTACTGTCGATTCTCGAGTGTCTGAAAATAACTGAAAAATATGTCTCGCTTTCTAGTTGTTTAGTGTGGGAGGGGAAGTCTGATACTAGTAACTACAATATTGCCAAAAATGAAAATCACAAGATAGTTACTTTTAAAAACATAGTCATTCTACCAGTGCCAATACACTTGTAGGTAATCTTAGCCCAAAAGGAGGTAATATTATGTTTCAAGAACTATACAATATCAATAATTCAGAGTCTTTTATAACAAAGGTAATAAAAACAACATAGAAATTAACTACCTTTGCCCAGATCTTTGAGGCCTACCTATAAAAATAGTGGAGGTAGGACGGCTTGATGAGTAAAGTTCAACTCAAATTTGGGTAACTAGCCTTTAAAAATCAGTGAAAAGAAAAATCCAATTGAGAGAGGGAACATAAGCCAATTAAAAAAATATATGCTAATTATAGGGAAACGGTGAAAAAAGTTTTTTTTTTTTTTAAAGATAAAAGTAAAACAAAAATTGACTACTTTGAAGCAAGTCACTGAGGGGAAGAAATGATGATCATTAGTCTGAGAACATTTAGGTGCAGGCAGAGGGTAGAGCCTCAGACCCGTTGGGAACTTTTCTGGTTTAAGGATTCTATGATTAAAAACAAAAACTTTAAAAGCTATTGCGTTAATAGGCCGCATTTATAAACCACCAACTAAAGTATCACCTTATAGATATCCTGTTTCCAGTTTTTAAGAAAGAGCAAAGGCAAAGTCTTTTCTTCATTCTAAGATACATTTATATATTTGGGACATCAAAAGATGTAAATGCAGGTAGGACTGGAAATAACTTTTGCAAGATACTGTATAAATCACATCATTCTTATAAATGCCAGTTACCTTATTTTTACAGTTTCCATCTCTTTAACTGTTTTCTACTTTTCTGTTTTTGAATTAAAACAAGAAAATAACTTTGTACATGATTCTCCAGGACCTTAATTCTTACTTTTGCTTACTTTTGAAAAGCATCCACAGCTATCAGCAGTAGGCTAAGGATATATGTCTGTCCTTAAAAGAGCAAACAGTTAAACTAAAGGTTGTTTTACATTTATGCATTAATTTATTCATTCAACAACAACAAAAAAATTTTTTCCACCAATGACAAATAGATATCATGTTTAATGCCATTTCCTATTGACTGGTAGTAGCTAACTGGAACTCTGTATTGAGAAGGAAGATGCTTTCCTGACTCATATAGATTGATATGCAATTGAATCCTTCCCTGGACCAAGAAGGGAGAAGGAGGAAGCAGCACAAAGGCACATTGCCTTCTCTACACACGTGACCATACTTGGTTCAAGGGATATTGTGGTGCATGAGACAAGATCCTGTTCCTAAGACTAGTGGGGGATAATTCTAGCAATAATGGTAACCGTAATGATAATAGTGTATCAGTCAGGTCTCAGTCAGAAAAACAGAATTAACTCCAGGTTTTCAAATAGGGATTTAATACAGGAGATTGGGTAATCATAAAACTGTTGGCAAAGGCTGGAGGGGAGAAGAACAGAGAAAGACACCACATGACCTCAGCTACTAGCTTTCAGATTGAAGAAGTTGAAAGAACTTTCAATGACTATAGCTTTGTAATATGGTTTCAAGTCTGGAATTGTGATATTGCCAGCTTTTTTTTTTTCCTTCCAAGATTCCTTTGGCCATTTAGGGGCAAGAACTTTTGAAAAACGCTGGTGAAGATAATAGCTGCGTATGGCACTGAATCACATGTGAAACTGAGCTCCAGATAGGGCCAGAAATAGAACTCAGGTCTTAGTCTCAGTTTACTAATCTTTCTACAACATCTTTGTTTCTCCTCATTATACTTGTACTATCATTGTTCTGACCTACATACCCATCCATATCTTTATCGTTTTGCTAGTCATTTCCTCTTGTTTTTAAGTTCTTAAGTTATACCCGAAAAAGAACTGCCTGTCCTGTTAAAAACCTTATAGACTCTTGGAACTCTTGCTTCTGGAGATTCCACTCTATACCACATCAAATATAGTAACATACTCCTACTTTGGGGCTAAAAAATGTAATTTTGCTTGTGAAATAATTTGGCTACAGAGAGCTAATTTGAGATTGGCTATGATTTCTGGGCAATTACTTTGTATTTGTATTGCTGGAGATTCTTGCAAATTCAGAAAAATTTAACCTTCAAATTGTTTTAAATCTAATGAAATATTTAGGAGTAGTAAACACGATATTAATGAAGTTGGCCTAACATTACATTTTGTAGATGTTTAAACGTGTATTAAACTCAATTTTACGGTTTTCTTTTTGAAGCTAGTACATTTTTTTTCCCAGGTCTCAAACACTAGGTCCCGTGCCTCTTATAGTGCCAGATGACAAAAATGGTCCAGAACCCTGCTGCTCTCAATGAATAGAATGACCTTCACACTCCCAGGCCTGGTGCATACTCTTTAAGGTTTACCTTCTTATCTAGTTTTGTTAAACCCATAAACACCACCCACCTTCCTACAGACTTGATCTATTCCTCTGCTCTCATGGAAACTAAAGTTTGAGAACATGTTTCCATATCTGTGTCCCTTCTCAAAACAGGGATAACTTGACTGGTGTAAGAGTTTATTTTAGCACAAATTCTTATACATGTGGAATCCAGTACTAACACATCATGAATGAATATAAATTTATTAAGTAGCTTTCGGGCACCTCCTCTGTTGAAGACACTACAGGGGATATCAGTGACGGGGCAAGGATATCATCCTCCTCATCGTCCAGACAACCTCCAATTCTTAAGAGTTTTGACCCGGGAGATGAAAAAGATAAATATCATTCTGTAATTAATTAACTGGACTTAAAATTCTGTACTCAGTGCTGTAAGTGTAGACATTTCTAGTTTATTTTCATATGGTTTTCTTTTTTAAAAATTGGATAACCGGAACGTGTGCGAACAAAATAATATAATAACAGGCTCCATTATAGTGGGTTCTCAAATATCAAAACCTGTTCACATACATGGTTTTATTTGAGCCATATGGATAACGTGGCAGAAGCAGGGCTCATAATATCATCCCCACCTTACAGATCAAGAAATGGATGGTTCAGGAGGCTAATAAGAGTCAGAAACAGAATTTAGGTTGATATCCAACCCTACCTCCACTCTCTCACTACACACTTTGCCCCAGGTTCCAGAATGTTAAATGGAAGGCAAAATGGTTATAAATTAGCAAGTTGGATAATTCAGCAGTGAATGTAAATGAGAGTTATAAGATAAATGACATTTAGTGACATTAATTAACTGATTAAATTAAACCTGATATTTTAATCAGAATTTGTTTGTGTAAAGTGCTAGATGAAATGAAACGTAGTTTAACCTAGTTACTTTTAAAATTCCAGTTACCATAACAACTTCTTGGGATTTCAATTAAAGGTGGTCTTTTCTTTATATTATTTTTAGAACTTTAGTTACCATAACAACCAGATGCCATGTGTTTGATCAGTTAAATTATTCCCAAAGAGTTAAAATATGGTGTTCTCTTGGAAACAATCAAAATATGATAAGTGGCGTGTCAGGAATTAATGCCCAAATGGTGACGCAGACTCAATTTTTCAAGGAGCTCACATGTGAAATAAACGACCAATGAATCTTCCTTTGTATGTTGGGCTTATGATGTTTCTCAGTTACAGAAATCAAAAAGAGATTATTTATCAATTGGAGGAAAGTGGAGATGTCAGGTTCTGGGGTAATATGAATTGTCAGAGCTACAAAGAGAAATGATGTAAATGATAAATTCGTTTTCACCGGGTTTGGGGGCTTTATAGGAAACCGGATTACCAGAGCTTTGCTCAAGCTGGGGGCGGGGAGGGGAATTTGGCTTTTCAGGATAGATGACACCTGAAGAGACCTCTGCCTTTCTGTGCTCATTTCCTCCCTCACCCTCTGCCCAAGTAGGAGATTTTTGAAAGGAGTCTGCTCCTACGTTAAGGAGCAGGTTTCCCGATATCAATGAGAAGAGCCACCACATACTAATAGGCTCTGCAGTTAGAAATTGGGCAAAAGGGAGTTCAGAAACAGAAGAGTGGCTCACCAAGACGAAGGAGAGAGCTGGGGCAGGGTTAAGGTGCAGGATGGGGCCAAAGAATTGAGGGAAGCAGAAAAGAAGGAGGGGCAAGGTAGGAAAAACAGCCTCATCTGTAACCACATGCCCCTGGTAAGACATAAATAGCCTTACATTCAAAATGCTGATGGTGGGGCGCCTGGGTGACTCTGTTTCCTCTTTTCCCACAAATTTAACTTCAGCATGCTGAGAAATAAATTTAGCCTTAAATGCTCTACATATACTAATATTTTGTGTTAATATTCTTTCTCTTTTAGAGACTCCATCACCCTATAGCTGGTTTTTCCTGGTTTTTCTCCTTATAATCATGACAATTTTAAAAAAGCAAATGATATAGAGACACTATCCATTAATAAGGAGGGACACTAAAGAAAACATTTCCATTAATTTAACTTAGTAACTGCTGCAAAGCCCACAGTATTTTGCTGGAGGTCTAAAGGTTTGGAACTCAGGGCGCCTGGGTGGCTCAGTCCATTAAGCTTCCAACTTTGGCTCAGGTCATGATCTCACAGTTTGTGGGTTCGTGCCCAACGTCGGGCTCTGTGTTGGCAGCTCAGAGCCTGGAGCCTACTTTGGATTCTGTGTCTCCCTCTGTCTCTGCCCCTCCCCAGCTCATGCTCTGTTTCTTTCTCTCTCAAAAATAAATAAACATTAAAGTAAATGAATAAAAATAAAATGCGGATTGCTACCACTTCCAATCATGTGGAAGTCGTCCTGACATTGGGCCCAAATGCACAGCTAAGTAACATCAGGAAAATTCCTTTGCTCTTGGGATTAAAGTCCTTCACCTGTTTGAGGTAAATTGGCCCTCCAGGGAAGAGGGAAGATGTCTTTCTTTATTTGACGGGCACCCATCCACAGTGGAGGTGGTTAAGGACAAAAGGCACATCTGGTTGCCCTGAAGGAAGGGCCAAGTTGCCCATTAAGTGACAGATAAAGATGGCCTCTCCCTGTTATTCGCCCTCTGCCCAGAAAATGTGGAGGAGAGAGCTGCCTTTTTTGCCCACAGACGGTCGCAGAAGCGATAGACTGATGGTGGGAGTGTCAACCGTGGATTCCGGGTTTAATTATAGTCCTCTTGCTTAATGAGGTTTCATGAGGAGGAGGAGGTGGGGGATCGGTGTGTGCTCGTGTGGCTGGGGGTTATTTAATTAAAAAACAATAAAGCTGCCAGCTGCTGCTGGTTAACAATCTGGAACCCTCCTCGTCCTCCACACAGATAAGAGCACGACTCAGAGGGATGAGGCCTCTCTATCCCGCCGTGTGCTGAGGTTCTGGTAACATCCTACATCACACCACCCCATTTTCTTCCCTAGCTCTCTTGGGTTGCCAAAAACGTTGCTATCATGAAGATCTACAGAGCCAGACTCTAGGGGAAAAAAAAAAATCCTATCCACCCTCTTTCCTAGGTGTGCTTGTTGGGAAACAAAAAAATAAAACATTCCTTTGGAAACAGGCACAGACAAATTGAGCAGAAACTAGTATTTTCCAGTTCCTACCCTTTCTGTGACTCTGGAATTGGGAGGAGGTATCTCCTGCTCTCTTCCGAGAAGAGGATGGGTGTGTGGTCTCCCACTGGTGTGGTTCCCAGGCAAGAGTTCCCAAGGCTTGCCCACTTTTAATAATCACCCAGGGAGCTTGTTTAAGCATATATATATGCTTTAAAATGCATACACACAGAGCTTCTCAGGCTCTTCCCTGGAGCTTCTGAATAAATTTGTCTCTGCATCTGTACTTTTAATAAGGGCTTTAGTTAATTTTCAGTCAGAAAAATTTAAGAAATTCTCTTCACTCATTGCCTGTTCACACGAGGGACCAGAGCATCGATTGGAGCAAAGGGGGTAAAACAGAAAAGTCCTTCAGTGAGGGTGGGCTTCGCCTCTGATATATTTCAGTTACCGACAAAGGACCAAAGCCTGTCTATGATTTTCACTTTTGGTGGAACCCCTGTCTCCTAACACTGCCAACTCAGCTATTGGGAAAACAGTATTACGTAAGTGCACTGTGTATTTCTGGGGATACTGATTGGGGGTGATATCTAACAATATTCTGATTTCCACCAGGAGTGGAAGGATTCCTATAGCATATTGTTGACTCACTAGTGTGGTACTTAAACCAGGAGGCCCCACTTAGCTAATGAATCAGGTTCATGACAGCCTTTCAGGCTTCACTCCCCAGTACTGACAACAATGCCTTTCTGCCTGGGACTGTCTAGGTTTTAACACTGAAAATCCCCTTCTGGGCAATCCCTCAGCCCCAAGCCAGCGAGGCATTGGTCACTCTACCTCTAGTAATCTAGTAACCGGCCTACACTATCATTGCCTCTCTTGGGACGATTGAGCCTTGTGTTTTGGCCAACCTGGGTGCACCCATGAATCTCACAGGGGAGACCTGCCCTCACATGTGCATTCTTTGTGCCCCACTTAGCCCCCAGTCCCCAGTCCGGCCAGAGAATCAGTTTCTTCTCTTCCCAGCTTCTAGTCATCTAATTTTCTTGCCCAGCAGACTCACGAGTCTGAAAGCCCTGTATGCTCCAAATCAGGAGTCTCCTGTGACTTTTGCCCTTTCAAGTCCACAGAGTAGGCTGGCCTGGGATTAAATCATCTCTGTAATTACATTTTATTTGCATTTCTAATGTACAATTTGCATGACAATTGTTTATGTCTCAGTCACATTGGCTCTGATCTAATCCATATTTATTTGGGGGGAGGAGAATCTAATGGCAAAATGCTGTGGGCTCCTATTCGGAAAAGCTGGCTCCAAATCTTGGCTCTGACACTTCCATGGTCAGCAACCTTAGATCAATCATTTTTGTCACACGAAAAACGGAGATGGTGTTATGGGTTGAATCTTGCCCCCCACCCCCATTCATATGTTGAAGATCTAACCTCCAGTACCTCAGAATATGACCTTGTTTGGAAGTAGGGTTGTGGCAGGTGTAATTAGGTAAGGCCATACTGCAGTAGGGTCGGCCCCTAGTCCAACATGACTGGTGTCCTTATGAAAAGGAAAAATTTGGAGACAGACACACGTAGGGAGGATCCCATGAGAAGACTGGGAATTTACTGCCACAAGTCAAGAAATTACCTGAAGGTTGTTTCCAAGCAGGTAACAACCAAGTAGGTAATAGGTGAGAGGCCTGGAAGAGATCCTTCCCTGGAGCCTTGAGAGGGAGCATGGCCATGCTGAACCCTGTGATCTAAGACTTTTGGCTTACGGAACAGTAAGACATTTCTGCCGTTAGGCTACTTAGTTTGTGGTACCTTATTCTAGCAGCTTTAGCAAACAAATACAGATTCTAAAATATATTTCAGAGGACTTTTCTGAGGCTTCAATATACGTGATTATTCATGTGAAAGTACTTGGCACTGGGAGTCATTAACGGATAACAGGAAAAATAATAGGGAACAGGTGAGTTATCAGAAAATTATATACTTGGAGTGGCAGGCTCAGGTTTCCAACTCCATTTCCTGCTCTCCCACAACTTCTGTAACCACGGCAAACCACTTCCACATCTATTTTCTTTGATTCTCATTCCTCCTCTGTAAAATGGATACAGTGGTACCAACTTCACTCTCTAGCTGTGGTGATTACACGGGAGAACATGTGAAAGTGCCTTAACGGACCTGATAACTGAGGGTCACGTGGCTTTTGCCCTTGCAGCATAGAAGGTACAGAACTGTTCGCCGCCTCTCCTCTCAGCAACGACCCCACCTCAATGCCCCCTTAGCTCCTAGTCTGAGGCCAAGAGCTATGGCAGCTGACAGATAAGTGGAGCTTGAGATCCTGCCAACCCTCTGTGTGCTGGGGGAAGGTGGAACCATAACGACTACCCTTTCCTTTCTTCCTCCCTGCCCACCCTCCCATTTGAGGGCAAGTTTTGTGCTTCTTTTCCTGAGGATCAAAAGAGCTATGACTCTGATAGTTAGTGGTTTAAACCCCCTTTCCTTTCTTTTTTGGAAGAAACAATTTGATAGCTATAATTATTCCTACAGACCCAATTATTTTCACAGAAATTAAATATGTCTGTGGTAGTACTTCAATAGATCAATGTGTTTGTTACACTATCAAAACCACTTTTTCCCCCTGCTATGTTGAAGAAATGAACAATTGAGTGCCAGATTGCAGAACTGAGGTTTTGTTTAATATTTACTGCTAGCAGGCACGTTTGCTCTTCGGGGAAAAAAAAAAAAAAAAAAAAAAAAAAAAAAAAAAAGCACAGAGCAGGGCCATTTGTATCCAATAAAACTCATGATTGCAATTCATGTACAACCCCTCCCCCAGAATTAAGCATATAATATTGCTGAGGAAATATTAGCTCCAAAATGAATATCTAAAGCCTTCAAATATGAATGCCCTTTGAGCCAATAAGTCTACTTGTAGAAATTTTTCCTAAGGAAAGAAATATTCAAGTGTTCAATGATGCAAAGATTTATATATTAAGAGTATTCAGCAGAGAATATTTATATATTTTTAGAGCAATGCTAAATTTAAATTATGGGAAGTTAGTCCCATAAAGTATTGTTAATTTTATTAATTATATATTATCTAACCATTAATAATTGAAAAATAGATTTCTGTCGATACAGAAAAACTTTTACCATATATGGTTAAATGAAGCAAGTTATAACACGGTACAAAAGATATTCCAGTATTGGGCTAAATGTTTAGGTGTATAGGGAGGAAGAGCATGAGAGAAAAGAGAATAGAAGAGAAAGGACATACACCAAATTAATAGTGGTTATTTCTGGGCAGAAATATTATTACTGATGTTTGTATTGCTCTATATCCCTTTGTCTGTTTTTTATTTTTTAAGAGAATATGCATTATCTTTATAATCAGAAAAGATTGTTAAAGCATTATTAGCCCTGAAACCTTAAGGGGAATTACTTTAAATCAAAGGAAGCAACAGAGTACAGCATTTCCCAAACCCTGTTTTGAAATATGTGGTAGGAATTCTTTGAATCAAGAATTTCAATGTGAAATAAGTTGAGAAAACACTGTTTTTGTTCTCTCTGTTTCTCTCTCTCAGTATACATGGTGTTGGATGTTAAGGACTTCTGTGGTGATCATTTTGCAATATATACAAATATTGAATCACGTTGTACACCTGCAACTAATGTATGTCAATTATACCTCACCAAAAACAAAACAAAACAATACAGCTCATATAGACACCGTTCATCAATACATCACTCACCTGTTAATTTCACATGTATCCTTTATATTATGCATATATATTTACAGTTTCTTAGTTTAGAATGTTCTAGAACAGATTTCCACATTTCCCATGGGGTTGGGAAGGCAGAGGCTATATTAAAGTTTTCTCATTGGGGGTGCCTGGGTGGCTCAGTCGGCTAAGCGTCAGACTCCAGCTCAGGTCATGGTGTCATGGTCTTGTGGTTCATGAGTTCCAGCCATGAGTTCGAGCCCCGTGTTGGGCTCTGTGCTGACAGCTCAGAGCCTGGAGCCTGCCTCAGATTCTGTGTCTTCCTCTTTCTGCCCCTCCCTTGTTCATGCTGTCTCTCTCTCTCTGTTTCTCTCTCTCTCTCTCTCTCTCTCAAAAATAAATAAACATTAAAAAAAAAGTTTCCTCATTGGTTTTCTTCCTTACACTCCCGAAGGCTACCCAGAACCCCACATCCCTAGGAGGAAACCAGCAACAGTGAGGATTGGTCACCATTTAACTGCTACATTATGAAAGCTCCAGTAGTTACAGCATCAGATCTATAAGCAACTTGCCTTCAACCGGTGTCTTTTCCCATTTTTTCTATTCCCTATCACCTCCTGGGCTACTAGAATCCAGACCACAGAATCCCCTGCAGGTGCCAACAAGCTAATAGAAAATGGAAGCTTTGAAGGGACACACTAACCTCCTTGGCTTAAATTTCTTCCCAACAACTTCCATCCCATTAGTCAAGGGACATCTGCCACAAATGGTGCCATTAAATCGTCAGAAAGAACTTTCCTGAGAATTTAATTGGAAGTATCAGCTGGCATTCCAACCCTGTTCCAACATGATACAAATCTTCCTAAGAAAAGCATTCATGTTTATCTGTAAACCATGTCCTGAGAGGCTTGAGGCCTCTTTGCTGACACAGTATATAACTTCTTTCTACAAATGGATCTTGTGCATAAATGTGGTTTCATATAAATGTGGTTTCTAATAATAGCTATGTGTGACAGGTGCCGAGTGTCCTGGGCATGTGCTTTATTTTCAAATGCAGGAATATGCCAGTAGTTTCCACTGCTAAATAAACCGAGGCAGTGTCTTCTTCCCCCTCTATGAGCTGGAAATGGAGAGAGCTTGAACATGACTTGTTTACAGTCGGTGGCCACCACAAGCCAGGGGTTTTCAACCTTGACACTACTGACATTTTGGACCAGATAATTCTTTGCTGTGATGGGGCTGCCCTGTGCATTGTAGGATATTTAGCACCGTCTCTGGCTTCCACCCACTAGATGCCAATAGGTTCCTCCCAGTTGTGACAACCAAAAAATGTCTCCAGACATTGCTAACTGCCCCCTGGGAGGCAAAATAACCTCTCATTGAAAATCATTGCACTAGATTATTCTTACCGTGGTTGTCTGTGCTGTTAAGCCAGAGCAAATTCCCTCCAGAATTCCCTCCGTTGTGTGGTTGCAGGTTAGCACTGATGGCAAGGAACATTTCGTATAAGATTTGGGAGGCAGATCGAAGCCTTAGATGGTTGGTTACGTTCTGCAGTTGGTGCAGAGGACCAGGCTCTGTGGCCGCCAGTGTATAATTGTCACTGGTCTGCTGGTGTACCTTGTTGGCATGGGTGATGGCCAGACCTGAAGCCCCTCCATCCAGCACCTGCCAGATCTCCTCTGTAAGCTTCCCTGAGTCTTACATTGAAGGGCACCATAGTTTCTTCCCAACTGCTTATCTATTTTACCTATAGTGACTTTGGGCTTAATACTGAACAGAGGCAACAGCCTACAGTCTGCTCTACCAGCACCCGCAAGTGAGTAAGACCTGATCTCTATAATAACTATTTTATTCTCTGCTACTCATAGCAGTTTTGTTTCTCTGATTGAAGCCTAACTGATATACTTGTAAGTGGGGGATTTCAGGGTATAGTGACATTTCAGAGGAGAACAGGAAGACTTTGCCAACATTCACCCTACCCCAGATAATTAGTCTAAGCCAAAGCAGGTGGTACCATCCCTCTTGCCAGGGTTTGGTTCAGACATAGGCAGAACTAAGTCAGTTTAAGCCAGCAAGATGCAAGGGAGGCTCGCTTGGGGTTTCTGGAAGTAAAAATTCAATCTATTTCGTCCAACTAGACATAAACACAAAAGTATGCTTGTAACAGTTGCTGCTGGCATCCCTCACGTGACCCTGTGGGGAACCAGCTTTAGGATAAAGCTGATACCATTGACAGCAAAGAGAAACACCAAAAGAACCTAAGTCTGAAAATACCTTTGAGCTGCGGAATCAATAAACCCTGAAGCCCTCCCTACTTCTGAACTTCCTATTGTGTGAGATAATAAATTTCCCTATTGTTTAAGCCAGTCTGGCTGGAATTGTCATATTCTCCAAGTAGCTTTGGAGCCTGGTTTAGACCTTGCATACAAACCATTCTCTTTTTAGAGATGATTTAACCTGGTCATTTTGGGGTGAAGACTCCATTTCTTTTTCAAACGTGGTATACGACTCCTGTTCGGAACTGGAAGTCCAGACGGTCTTACTCGATTTCAGGTGAGGCTTCTCTGCCTACTTCTTTCAGCCCCAAACTTCACCTAACACTTCTGAGTTAAAAGCAAATGACGAACAAAATTCAGCAAAAACATTCTCCGGGAAATTCAGGCCTGTGTGATCTTGTTTCCATCAGGACCGGGATTTATCTGAAAGATTTGGGCCTTCTCCAACTATGATCAACCCCTTGCTGTCCTGGGCCACCCACACCCAGCAGGAAATAAGCAATAATAGAGGCAGCAAGTTAAAATCTTCCCAGAGTATCAGCGCATCCCTTTACTTATCTGGGCTATTCTTGTCTCTGTCAGCTTTTGGATCATCCTTCCCCACTCTTTGGATACTCTGTCCATGGGGATAGTAGAGTAAAATGGAAGTCATGGAGGGGCTGTTGTTAGCAAAAGATGTCTTTGTCTCCAGATGGCTGGGGTGGCAAGGAGGGTCCTAGCTAGATTTCATGTACCGTTCACACCCTCTGCCTGGCACCCCTGCACTAGGACACAAACGGCATGGCCCTGAGTGATAGTCAAGAACACTGGAATTAGGGGCACTTAGGTGGCTCAGTTGGATAAGCGTCTGATTTTGGCTCGGGTCATGATCTCACGGTTCGTGGGTTCGAGTCCCGCATTGGGCTCTGTGCTAATAGCTCAGAGCCTGGAGCCTGCTTCGGATTCTGTGTCTCCCTCTCTCTCTGTCCCTCCCCCACTCGCTCTCTCTCTCTCTCTCTCTCTCTCTCAAATAAATATTTAAAAAATTAAAAAAAAATAACACTGGAATTAGACAAGCTGAGGTTCAAAACCTGTGCCTTTACCGGAAAGTGGGCGCGTCATGCAACCTCTCAAAGCCTCATTGTCTCATTAGTAAAATGAGAATAGAAATGTCTATCGTCATGCATGGCGTGTTGGCGAAACTCAGTAAATACTGTTTTCTTTGTCTCATCCCCGTCCACCTCTCCACTGCTTTCACCGACCTTTTGGAACCATGGCGTCCTCTTCCTGGGCATTCATCAGATCCTGGAGCTTTTAGCAGGATGGCGGGTCTTACCTGTGGTTGCCTACACTCTGGCAGCTGGAGGGGTGCATATTCGGAAAAGCCTGCTGGCCAGGGGCAAAGCAAGCCATGACTACTTTCTGGCTGAGGAAATGGAGGGAGGCACACAGCCCACGGCACCAGAGTGTCATATTCTTCTCCGAGAAGAAAGGGAGTTGTCAGGACAACTTGCCGCCACGTACCAGTGGTGCCTTTGCCACATACTGATGTCATGCCTGCCTTGGGACACCCAAACCTAACATTTCAACCCTGGTCGCACCAACGATTGTCAAGTTAACTTATAGACTAATGGCTTGAAAGAAGGGTGATATGCACGTAGCTGTGTTACAGCCACCCTGAGCTTCATCCTGCTCTACTGTTGATTAACTATGCGACTTCAGATAAGCCATTGCAGCTCGGTTTCCTTTGGCACCTCCCTGGGGGATTACCTCACACCATCTCAGATCTTGTATCATTTCGGGGTGGGGATGGAATGAGTACATTAGGAAAAGTGCCCTCCTCTGGCCTATGTTAAGGATCCAATGTCTTTCAGACTGGATAATCCCATGAAAGTCTTGGTTGCCTCAAGAGTCAAACGGAATGCGTGGACTAGCCCTCACCACTGAGGTACAGACCATATTTGGTGAATTGAATATCATTTTATGCTTTGAAACTGGCCCTGCATTTTAAAAAGCCTGTTTCGTATCGAGCAACATGTATATTTTATATATAATCGTTCAAAAATGTGCCATAAGAAAGCTGCCTCACGAATAGTTCTCTGGAGAAGCCAATTGTTTGGGAATAGGGATGCATTTTGTCACTTGTGAAAAGAAGCGAAAGAGAGAGAGAGAGAGAGAGAGGGAGAGAGAGAGAAAGAGAGAGAGATGAGAGGCACAAATAATATTGACAGATGAGAAGAATAACTGTTTTTGTTGAGTGCGCTGTGCGGAGGTGTCGCACATACCAAATTATGACATCACGTTGGAGTAATGGCTGCAGCTGCTGCCTTTGTAAAGTGATCCACGACACCCCACGCTAATAAGCGCAGCAACGTGTCGAGGACTTCACACAGGGAGGACAGCCTAATCCCATGCCACGTGAGCTCTGTGCCAAACGTAGCCATATCACAGCAGCAGGATCAAGCCAGGAATAATCACATCCTTAGGAAAAAATCCCCTGTGTCAGACACAGAAATCCCTCTTAAACAAAGCAAGCATGTGAATCTACTGGTGAACAGGAAAACTCCGTGATGAATTGCCAAGTAGGAGCGCAGGGTAAAAATTCCAGATGTTGCCCCCATCTCCATGGCATAATAACTACCAGAGAGAGAAAATAATGGACTTTGGTGAGCACAGGAAGATGCTGCTGTAGTCATTCATTCATTTGTTCACTCATTCGTTCAACAAATATTTCTTGAGTAGGTGAGCCAGGCACCAGGCTGTGAACCAGAAATACAGGGGTAAGCTCAAAGAGGGATGTAAACATTGAACAAATAACAAAAAAATCAGCAATTCACGGCAATTGTGATAACTGTTTTAAAGAAGAACTGGGTATTATGAGTGTCAGTTACAGACCATCTTTTCTCTTTGAGAACAGTCTGAAATGTACAAGCTTGCAATCGCTACTTTGAATAACAACAGGCTTGGGAGTTGCTACCCGCAGAACTAGAAGTTCCACTGTGGATTTTAAAAACTCATCTTTCAACACTTTATTTGATAACATGTTCCTGTCAATGAATATTCAAAATTTGGCAGTGAACGTGTTAACAACTATCCTCTCAACTCAGCAAATGGTAGGTAAGTGCTAAACGTAACTGAAGATGTGAGGAAAATCCCCTTGATATGAATATTCATCCCTATATCTGAGTCGGTTCCGTGTGGCAGTTGAGTGATGGTCATACTAAATATTATGTTAGTGTTTCTATTATTACTATCACTATTATTACAACCTAAACGCTATTTAGGTCTATTGCTATTATTACAACCTAAATCTAGGACCCTATCCTACGGCTAAATTATTATGTCCTTTTTCAATACTTGATTTCTTGTGTCCGAGAATCACTTAGATTTGAGTTATTCTTTAAACTTCTGGATCTCTGCTTCTTCCAGATGTGAAATCTTTTGACCCTTATACCACCTTCAATTATTTTCATTCTATCAATCAAAATAGGCAGGCAGATGTATAGTTCATTTTCATCCGTGAGTAGTCATCTTCTCATTTTTCATATTTTGTCAGGAATGGTTTTGCTAATTATCCTGTCTTGTGCGTGGGCCAGAAGTCCAATAGCAGAAGTGCCACAGGATACCTCCATAACTGCCCTTTCATTGTTGAAGAATTAAAACTAAGTGAAAGACTACAGCACCTACCTACCCAAAACCTCACTCCATTCCCTAGCCACATGGCCACCTCCAAGGAATATAAACAGTTAGGAGGGGCCCATGGCAAGGTCACGCACCGACATATCTGTCCTTTGTCCTTGGAGATCTCAAGACCTATTAGTAAGTCACGTAGATGATCAGTTCTTTGGCTTTTGATTTTCATTGTTCATGGAGGGGTAAGGATAGTTTTGATGTCTTGGGAACAGACTAGATTTCGTGAATAGACGATAGAGAGAATTTTGCTGGGTTTTGATCATTTGTGTATTCCCAAGTTCCTCCACACAAGCAGACTGTGAATGAAAACAACTCTAAAGATATCTAAGCACTATGATTAATTGTGTGTGAAGTAAATACAATTCACTCCTGAAGAAAGAGTTTGCTGTTTATTCACGGGGTGGGGGGGGGGGACCAGCTTGATAACACTGACAGAACAGGACTATTATGGGGCATATTGGAGGAAAATATCATTTAAAATGCTTTTGGAAGGGTATACAAAAGCAATCTGATTTTTTTTTCCTTTTGTAAATCTTCACCCTATTTCTTCATGTGTTCTTCCCTTTCTCTTTTCCTCTTTCCTTTCAGCTTATCCTTTGGTAGTGTTGCAGGAGACTTTTCCCAAAGAGAGTTTTCTGAGGCATGTCAGCTAATTAATTATTTTTCAACATTATTTCTATACCTGACCTCTGATCTCCTAGCAGCCCTACAAAATATCTTGTTGCATTCTGTGTTCACCCAAGAAAGATTCTGGGAAGAGGTGATTAATTGAAAAATGGGCAAAACTATATTGTCTAGAGACACACACAGCATATCAAAATCATTCAGACCCATGTTCTTGAACCCAATGCTGTTTCTCTCCCATGTATGTAAGCCCCATGGGAACCTGGTACATCTTCTAGCTCAGCAGAAAGCCTCGTTTGGGTAAAGGCAGCCAGCAAATCTCTTTCACCCCTACATGCTGCGTGTGAAAATCCACCTTTCTCTCACCACTTTTACTCTTGGGTTTTAAAAACAAAGGCCTGGTACTACCTGACAGGCATCACTTCTCTTTGGCTGAGCAGGCCGGCGATGAGTCTTGCCCAGTACTGACACCGGAAATTAGCCCCAATTGGTGTTCCAAAGGCGATGTTGTTCATCTGCTGCCGTCACTTGGCGGTCAGAGACTTGTCTTTTAAAACATACCGTCTTTCCTCTTGTCTTCCACCTGTACTAGAAATACACATTGTTTTGATTTCTGAGGGTCTCTCTGATGCAGTATGTTGTCGGATATTTTGCTATTCTGGTTTCCCATTGGATACCAGAATAATGGAGGATAAAATAATGGAGGTGACATAGATGCTACAAGGCATGGAGGAGGGTAGACAATCTCCTTTACAGACATAAAAAAATACACCCTCTAACTCGCCACCAGTCACAGGAAGTGACATCTTTTTCAGTGAAGTCCAGTTCTGCCCACAGAAGGGACTACCATCAACAATCACCAGCAACGGCAAAATAAAGAAGGTAGGGCCAACTTCGTGCCTCTCCCTTTCCGAGGTAGGCCTGATAACACGACCAGAAGTCATCACTGGATAAGAACCTGGGATCTTGCTTGCTGTGGACCAAATCCCATCGTGGCTATGTGCTTTTCATGTCGGTGTATGCTGATTCTATACATGTGTCCAGGGAGCCCACATTACCTTGTGTGTGTATGACGTTCGCTCAGCATTACAACAAACTGAGCACATCAGCTGAAGCCATGAGGGGTCCACCCTTCCAAACTTTTGCTTTTCGTGTCCAGTCAGAGGAGGATGTTTCTCATTTCAGAATTATGAAATAGGAAGCTTTCTTATGAATAATGAATAGAATTGTGGAAACTAAAAAGAACAGGATGGGCCCCTGCCGTTGGTGTTGACATTTAGTTAGTGGACGTAGTTATTTATTTTTTTTAAATCAATATGCCTTGTGAAATTTTCCATATTTTTAATTCACTAACAACAGATAATTAGCTCATATATTTAAATTAGCCCACTGAATTTTATTCAGCAATTTTTTAAGAAGATCACATGCTCTTTTATTCTTACATTCGTTCAGCCACTAATAGAGTATACAGACACAGTTCCTGCCATCCCCCGGAAATGGCTGTGCAGGGCTCCATTTCCAGTCAAACGATCTGGATAATTTTCTCCCAATGCCATGCATCGCTTTGCCAGTGAATCTTTGACCTATATGAGGGGTCGTGGGGGACGGGCAGAAGATGAGGAGGAGGCAGAAAGACAAGAGACCGGGGGAGCATGTGGAATCAGAAACTTTCATTTGGCTTCAAGGGGATTAATTGTGTGTAACTGCTGGTAAGTGTGCACTTGGAAGGAAGCTTGTTTCTTCCTTATCAAATGGGAATATCACACACAATGGGAAAGCCTTGCTAGGCAGGGATTCTTTCGGGAATGAAGGCCTTAGTGGGCAGTGAGCTCAGGGGACACGGCATTTTCCCTTTGGGAACCACATTTAAGCCCAATATTTCATTTAAATAACAATACCCCACATTTCCTGAGGAGGAGGAGAGAGGGGCAAATTATCTTCTTTGCTATCTCTCCCAGAGCATCCCAAGTGGGAAAGGGTCCTTATCACTGGGGTGTTGGCCTTGCCTTTCGGTCCTGCAGTTGACTGACTGTAAGGTGTAGAGAAACCAATTATGGGTAGTTATGGATACCATACAGCATTTTATTCATATTTGAAGGAGCCTTCTTTCTTTTCCACTTTTATTTTTTTTCTTGATCTCTAACACATTGCAGATCTCTCTTCTTACCTCCTTTCTTTCCAATGCTTCTCTGTTCCCCAGCAGAGAGTTTGCTTTCTTTCCTTTTCTCTGTCTGGTCAGTCCTGCAGGAACCATCCCCCAACCACAGCCCCTGTCTGATGAGAACACTCTTGCCATCACATTTTCAGCAGGCAGGGCACATCATGACCGTGTCTATATTAAGAGGGGGAGGACAAGATTGTTTACTTTCTCAGAAGGCTAAGCATCTCGGCTGGGAGTCCTTGACTGTGTGCTTAAGGACACAGACAGAGAGGGCAAAGGGCAGCAGAAAGTGCTCCTGCCACTGCGATTTGCATCTGCCTTCAATTCGGCTCTGCTTTAAAGAGTCTCATTTGAATACACAGTACATTAGCTCCACTGCTGCCTCGGATCCAGTATGGGAAACACATTCATAGCTCCGTAACCTCTCCCCCACCTAGTCCAGACAGTTGGGATAGAGGATGGGGAGGGGAATCCAACAACTGCAGAGAAATTGTATTTCAAATGAATGTCTTTTCATCAACTGCCTATGTATCCCTCAGCTGCACTCCGACAGAAGATTTGCATATTTTTTCCTACTAATGGAAATAAATACAGGATGAAGATTTTGTTTTGTCCATTTAAAAATACTGCTTTGCCACTGTGCTTGAGGGCTTCTAAATACGCGATGGGAAGAAATGGCTCGTTAGACTGAAAGAAATCAGAAGAATATTCGACAACACGTCTACCATTATCATGGATGTGAAGACCTCTGACTTCAGAATCATCTCCAGAATACTTTCTGGCAAAAAATTAATAAGCAGACTTATAAGAGAAGGGTATGTGAATGTAGCCATATAAAGGATCACTGATCTAAACTAAATCAGCCTACAGAGAGCCCTAAATTATGCACGAGGTTGACATGGCGTTAATACACATCGTCTATTCCCTTTCTTTTCAGTTTTCAGGGGAATTCACATACACCTTGGGATCTTTGTATATATTAACCCCTTGTCTTCTTTTAGCCTGGGAAAGCAAGAGTGTAACTGAAGAATGAGATTATGTAAGAGCATAGGAAGAGTGGAATCGGCAAATGTTTGAACCCTATAACAGTTCCTGACATAAGGAACTGTTAATGCCTAAATATTACAAGTATACAAATAATAAGGTAATGATAGAGACTCTTTCATTTTTTAATAATTTTTTAAAGTGCTTATTTTTGAGAATGAGAGAGAGCGAGAATGGGGAAGGGGCAGAGAGGTGGGGGGGGGGGTGACAGGAGATCTGAAGTGGGCTCTGCGCTGATAACAGTGAGCCCCCATGTGGGGCTCAAATTCAGGAACCCCAAGATCATGACCTGAGCTGAAGTTGGACACTCAGCTGACTGAGCCACCCAGGTGTCCTGACTTTTTCATTTTCTTAACACACATTCCAAAACTTGTAGGTAGCCCAGACTTTTACATATTGAGACTTTCAAAGCAGTTACCTCGAGAGACTGAAGTTTTGTCATTTTGGCTTTTAGTTTTTACTAGTGGCTTTTGTTTTGTCTTAGCACCACAGTGGGGCTTGGTGCGAAAGCCTACAGCATTTTATATTGAATGTTGTCAATGGAGAAAAATTTTTGTCATTTCAGGGTGGGTTTGATTTTTGCAAATAATTTAATATTATCTGGATCTAGGGTAACTAGTGGATGAGCAGCTAAGTGTTAACTTAAGTAAGATCTTCTGTAAGTGTAGCTGGGGCAAAATGTCTACTGAGCTTAGTTAAGTTTCTGCTGGAAAGCGCAAGAGAGATGGAAATTCACATTCCCTGTGCCTGACAGTCCTCATGGCTTTAATCAAAGAGTTTGGACACTACAAGAAACCTTATGGGTTATGGAATTCAGCTCCTTCTCTGAGGGAAATAAAAAGTCCGTAATAATGAAATTTTACTTAATGTTTTGTTCTCACTATGGAAGTATAAGTGATTAGAATTTTGTTTAAGTAGTTCTTAAATACTGTGAACATTTGGATGCTGTGTGTGTGTGTGTGTGTGTGTGTGTGTGTGTGTGATTGTGTTTATATTTGTAGAATACACTTTCAGGGTATCTGCCCAGTTCTCAACTAATTTTCCTTACTTTAAGACTGCCTCCCACACTCCACATCTGATTCTTGAAGTCACAGGTGTGGAACTCTGTGAGCCAGGTTAGGAGGGTGACACCTGCCCGGGAGATGACTGTGGGACCAGCAGTAATCCTTGAGCAGCCTAATCAGATCCTCTCTTGGGGGAATTTGGAATTGGCACATAGGCAGTCTTTCATTATGGCTGGATCGACAAGATAGATAGTCGGGAACTAAAGTGTTCTACCTGCACTGGATAGCCAAGAAAGTTCATTTGTAGAGAAAGAAAAGGATTATAGAAAACATGAAGAAAAAGATAAAAATGAGATTAACAGAGAGAGTAGTGTCCATGTGTCTAAAGACTCCAGATTCCAGGCAGAGACCTTCCTGATGGCTGAGTGTCCTTAGGTTCCCTGAGCCACCAATGCATCTTTAAATGATGTATTTTAAATGTTTATTTTTATTCATTTAATTAGATTGAGTTGATTTGTTTCTTGGAACACACTAGATCATGCATATCAGGATATGCCCCCAAGAGAGGACAGAATCAGCCAAACTTTCTCCAGAACTAAAGTTCTTTTCATTAGGACCCAATGGGCTCTCTGAGACAAGTGGAAATGGAACAAAGAGTCAGGTCCTGTGCCACGAAGCTTGAGTCCTCTGCCAACCACAGCTTTCCAGACAATACCAGCGGGGAGCAGGACTCCCTCTGAGGTATGAGACAGTTGAGGTATCTGGACCATTACCCTCTGTTGATGCTCGTGGGAAAGGGACCATTCTGAGTGTGGTCTGCATTATCCTCGGGGACACAGTCCCAAGGAAACCGGGAAAAGCAACCTTAACATCGTCATTCTCCTATATTCAACTAGTTCAACAGCAGCCCCCTCATTGAATAGACGAAGAGATAAAAATCCAAACTCTTATATCAAGCACACAGGATCAGCACCCTATTTTTGCCTTCACTCTCATCTTCCATTCCATCCAGCTTCATGTTCTGTAATCCAGAAACACAAAACTGCCAGTTTCCCCTTCCCCAACTGTATACCTGCACGTACATGTGATTCCCTCTGCTTGGAATAACCTCCACACCTATCCCTCCCTACTCTGTCCTAGCTCATACTCCCTTGGTTTAGAAAAGTCCTATTCAACTTCAAATCTCTTCAGCATTCTACTCTGAAATACCTTCTCTGGGCTTTCTCTATGCCAGGAGAGGGTTAATCCCTCCCTTCTCCAAACTACTTCAATACCTTATAAATACTTCCATTACTGTCTCCTATTGCACTCTACTGTAATGACTTGTTTATATGTTTTGCTCCAAGCTTTCGGAGCACATTGCCATGAGATCAAAAAGAATTAAATCTTGCCATTTGCAACAATGTGGTTGGAACTAGAGTGTATTATGCTAAGTGAAATAAGTCAATCAGAGAAATATCCTATGATTTCACTCATATGTGGAGCTTAAGAAACACAACAGATGAACATAAGGGAAGGAAAGGAAAAATAAGATAAAAACAGAGAAGAGGCAAACCATAAGAGACTCTTAAATACAGAGAACAAACTAGGGGTTACTGGAGGAGAGATAGGTAGGGGGATGGGCTAAATGGGTGATGGGCATTAAGGAGGGCACTTGTTGGGATGAGCCCTGGGTGTCCAATGGAAGTGATGAATCACCGGGTTCTACTCCTGAAACCAACACTATACTGTATGTTAACTAACTTGAATTTAAATATAAGTAGGGGCAGCCGGATGGCTCAGTTGGTTGAGCTTCAGGCTTCAGCTCAGGTCATGGTCTCTCAGTTGGTGGGTTCAAGCCCTGCGTTGGGCTCTGTGCTGGCAGCTCAGAGCCTGGAGCCTGCTTTGGGTTCTGTGTCTCTCTCTCTCTCTCTGCCCTTCCTCTGCTCATGCTCTGTCTCTCTCTGTCTCTCTCTCTCTCTCTCAAAAATAAAATAAAAACATAAATATAAATAAACAAACAAATAAAACATTGCCATAAGTCTTTTCCAATTAGGTGTTTTATGGCAGCTAACTCAATTATTTGATTATACTACTATAATAATTATTAGATTATTTATAATCTAATGTGGGTGCAATCACAGAAGGTTTGAGCTAAACAGGTGACATGAAAGATAATCAGATATAAGACCTTTATTTTACAATTGACTTAATTCAGTCTTTGAGAAACCAAGGGACTTTCTTAAAACTGTAAATGAAGCCAATGACAGAGCAAAGAGAAGAATTTCAGTCATGCATATTCCAAGTCAGGTGTTGTACTATGTAGAAAAAAGTCAAATAAGATGGAATGGCAGTAAATGAGACCAAGGTCAAGACCTTCTGATATCTTAGACTGAAGAGACCTGAAGGCAAAGGTTGACAATATTACAGTTGTGAAGAGAAAGGACTTTGAATTCCTCTTTGGATTCTCAATTCCAAGGTTTAATAGTCATGTGACCTTAGGAAAAAGTAGACCTTTCTGATCCTCAGTGTTCTTATCTATAAAAGGAGCATAATAAGAATGCCTCAGACAGCTGTTTGGGAAACTAAATGATATTAGCGCAATGTTCACACATAGTAAGTACTCAAGATAGCAGAATTGTACCTTACGTTTAATTTGGGCTAATCCACCTCAGTGTATGTCTTCAACAGACCAAGGAAAAGAGAAAATATTGATTCAATTTGCACTGTCACGAAATAGGTATGGGCCCTGGATCCAGCATGAGAAGAGAGCTATGAGTCTCTGAGTTCCTGGGTCAGTCTCAGCTCCTGCATGACTTCATTACCCTGCCCTGAGGAGATCTTCAAGGTATGTGTTTGTTACACAGCATGTCCTTCAAATGTAAGCCAATTACTTCATCTGGTGCATACATGAGGAAGCACCATTTGCTCTGATCTTGACAGAACAACTAGATGCAATAGGCTTACTCAGAACTGTGGGTTTTCACTCTCCAGCATAACTCTACTGTATCAAGAGAACTTGATGGAATGTCATTTTTGCCTTAGGCTCTGACTTGATATTCTAATTCCCTCATTAGATACATTGGCACTTTAAATATCATCATCATGGGGGCACCTGGGTGGCTCAGTTGGTTGAGCGGCCGACTTCGGCTCAGGTCATGATCTCACAGTCCGTGGGTTTGAGCCCCATGTCGGGCCCTGGGCTGACAGCTCAGAGCCTGGAGCCTGTTTCGGATTCCGTGTCTCCCTCTCTCTGACCCTCCCCCATTCATGCTCTGTCTCTCTCTGTCTCAAAAATAAATAAACGTTAAAAAAAAAATTAAAAAAAAATATCATCATTATGGTAGTTATGTCACCACTAACGCTGTGTCACAAATCCCTACTGTTAGTATGGAAATCCCCTCTTCTGGCATTTTTCTCAGAATTCCCCTCAAGAGATTACACTTTGGGAGTCTCCCTTCTTCACACACTGTATGGTGAGAGCATCTTGGAAAGAAATGCAGTGGGTCCTCCAGACCCTCTGTCAATTAGCACATATTCAGTGATTAATTCCAGGGTCCTGTATATACCCTTTCCATGGTCAGGAGTAGGGGGAGGCCATTGAGACACTTGCCTCAGATGCAAAGTTTAAGGGAGCATGACAAATTCAGTAGACATTAAAAATATCCTGCTGTAAGATCTTTTAAAAAGCTATGAATAAAATTCACGGTAAACCAAATATCAAAATGTTAAATATAGGATTGGCATTACTAGTTTTCCCTTTTGTTTCAGACCCCAAATGGCTTGGTCTGGCACTGGACTTGCCTTTCTGGGCCCTTCACACTTCTCAGAGCACACATCAAAGTTGCGTTCACCCTTTGAATCTCCTCATGTGATTATGAAATCACAAAAAGCAGCTCAATTTAGTCATTTACTCCACAAATCCTACTTCCATATGCCAGCCACTATTCTAGTTGCTGGGGATATCACAGTGAGTAGCCAGACAAAACTGTTGCCTCCACAGGGCTTGGCATCTAAATGGGAGAAACAGACAATAAAGAAAGAAATGAAAAAAAGAATGTGTAGTTTGTCAGATGCTTTAGTGCATCTGGGATTTTGTAGATGGAGGATCAGGGATTCCATGGATGGAGCTAGAAACTGAATAAAGTGGTCAGAGAAGGCCTCATTGAGCAAGTGAGAATTCAGCAAAGACCTGGAAGGATGAGGAAGCAAGTGATGGAACTGTGTGGAAGGAAATCATCCCATGCAGAGGGACCAGCAAGTGCCGGAGGCCTGACAATGGTTGTTCCAGGGAAGGGCTGTGAAAAACAGCTGCTTCACAGCCAGAGCCAAGCACATCATGTAGGTGTAGGGTGAAAATCAATGCCTGACAGCATCAGAAATAAAGATAGCAAGCTTAATAACAAGGGAAACCTGGTGTTTTGGATGGGTGGATACCTAAAACAAAAAAATGTGGGTTCTGAAAAGAAGAAAGGATGTTTGGTAGACAGCCAATAGGATCTACATTAGGAACTTGTTTCTGAGTAAGAATGTGAGATGGGGTAAATTCCTAGAAGAGGTAGTATCCGTGTGGAGGTAAGAGTACTGATAGAGAAAGCAGGAAGAATTACAAAACAAGTATCTGAGTTTGAGGAAAACAAGGACCTTTTTGTCATTTTTTGGTTCTTCCTGGAATTAGAAAGCAGGTATAAAGCCAACAGCTGGAGCTGGAGAAAATAGTTTGTGACCTGCTCTTCAATCTCATAAGAAGAATATCATTAATTATTCCAAAGGTTAGTAGAGCTGTTCCTTGTCCATGTGACGTTAACTATAAGATCATAGTATGAAGTAATGGACTTGGAGTCCATTTTGAATATGTTGAGGTTTATATCAGCAAACTGGTTAACACAGACAAAGTTGCAGTTTCCATTCAAGCTTTATTCATCTGGTAAATGCCAAATTCCAAATATGCAAGTGCTACGGATTGCAGCAATGGATACACAATCATTGTCCCAGATGTCTTTGTAGGGCAAGGACTCTGGCACCATTCTGAAGACCAGTCTTCCTTCTAGTTGTCAATCAAGAAATGCTAAAAAGATTGCTAAAGTAACTAATATAATATCTAATATAATATCTGTTATGCCCAGATGTTTTAGATTCTGCTATGGTAAACTGACTTTACATCATTTAATAATAAAATGTCCAGAATTCCAAGTAGGAGCATCAGTCTACAGCATTGTCAAAGATTTTGAAGATGTCTTCAGTTTAAAGAACCCTACATTGTTCATTTTTGCTCAAAATAATGCTGCACACACACACACACACACACACACATATTTTTGAGCAGGTCTCTTTCCTGACCTAGAAGATGAAAGAACACAAAGATTTTTCTTGGGAAAACTGATGGATTTGTGCTCAGAGGAAAGAAGACTTTAATGTCAGGACAAACCTTATATTGAGGAGACAAGAAAGATCAAATATAGTGGCCAAACCAAAACTTTTAGTAATGGCAGAATGCAACCTTTTTCAAAAGAGATTTTCTCCAAAACTTGTTTGGAAATACTTAGATCATTGGATTTAATTTTCAGTTTATATAAAATTTCATCTCATGGAATTCTAAAATTTTATTTCATCTTACCTATAATTTCTACTGTGAAATTAAAAGGAAAAAACCTCTGCCTGCCTTCATCCCAAATTTTCTTAGGGCAATGTTTCAAAACTGTCCTTTTCCCTAGATTTAAAAAGTATCTCAAAACCCCCCATATTCCTAATATTCTCTGATAGCATAGGGGAGGATGTTTGTCAGGATAGATTAAGCTATGATAGAGTTACAATAAACTCTAAAATCCCAGTGGCATAATTTCATAAATGTTTATTTCTAGTTCACACAATGTCTAGTGTGTGGGGGGCAGTCCTCCTTCGTCTTGTCAACACACCATCAGGAATGTGAAGTCTTCATGATCACCATGGCAGAGGAGAAGAGAGCTGGAAAGTCACATGGAGTGATTCTACCTACATCCGATGGCCAGAACCCAGTCCCATATCTTCAACCCACTACAAAACTGGAAAGGAGACGAACAGGAACTGATGTATAGTACATTGAGTGCCAGTAGTTCTGCTTCAGTTTAATTTATGCCTCCAAATAGCCCTTTGTTCTTTCCTCTCACACATAGAAATAGTTACCACTCCCCAAGAACCCCCAAGAGTCGACCCTAAATCCACTGCATTCAGCTTAAAGCCTAAAATCTCTGGGTGATGCACTGTTGTGTCTCTATCGAGTCTGGATGTGGTTTTTCCTGGTCCAGAGACCAGTGAACTTTAAAAAGTTTAATTATCTGTCCTGTCCCTTGTACAATGGTGGAATGAAGATAGAATTATCACAATAAATGCTCCTATTCAGAAAAAGAAAGAAAGATACAAAGCAATCACACATCTGGAGTTGTGAGATTCTCCTGGCCACATTTTGGAGACCACTACCCTGGGTGAAGGAGGTTCCTTGATTCGTCCTGGTTCTGTCCTCTGGGAGGGACTTTTCTTGCTTATCATCTTCTTTGACAACACCTGAGTTGGGCGTGAGGAATCATGTCTCCTCCAGACTGTAGCCTTGACACTTGTGCTCATGGAAGATTAGAAACCAAAGGTTGTAATACAGCTCAAACCATCCAAGGCTTTTCTTATTCCAGTTTCACTGGGTTTTTTGGGGGGAATACTATTTCCTCAAAAATCCAGTAGACTTTTTGACTCTAATCAGCTCCGTGTGGTAATAAATACAACAAAAGTTACCTTTTAGACACAATCCTCAAGTCTACTGTATTTCCTTATTCTTTACCTTTATTCATATCTCTTTCAGCTTAATGGTGGCTACCTTTCAAGTTTGGAGGGGAAGGTCATGTGCCCTTAATCTGATTTGTGTTCAGAGTCACTTTACTTTTTATCCTGTGTTTGTTACTCAAAACCTTTTGTTAAACTCTACCTCATACCTTTTGGAAGCTAGCAGATGGCTTTTACAACCCTACAATGCCTCAAATGTCTGGTCCTGATTTCTGTTTGTAAAGAGGTCAGCTCTTTCCTGAGCTCATTGCTTGTTTATATATTTCCAAACACAGTTGATAGTAGGCAATACACAATATTAACATACTGTTTTCTAAACTTTTTCCTTAGATGTGCCAGCTCAGTAAGTGCATGTCCTGTCTCAAATTATTGTAGGTGGCAGATTTTCCAAATGTTTTCCCTTTGCATAATGTGAGCCAAGATTTTTCCAGCCTCCAGTATTAGTTTCTTTACCATCTAGTGGCCATCCACTAATCCAATGCCACATACTGGTACCTTGAGTTCCAGGACTATGTAAAAACAAAAAAAGCACCCTAGGTGCCAGAACAGATGAGCTCCCAAGATTCAGTGACTTAAAAAATAAATATTATTTCCAGCTCACACAATGTTTAATGTATGGCACATGGCCCTCTCCCATCTTACAGCTATATCATCTTGGATACCTGGCCTCCAAAGTACCAATACCTCTTTGAATCGCGGAAATAAAAGGGCTGGATAACCACACTGGAAAACTTTAAGGAATGGTCTAGAAGCGGCTTACATCATTTCAACTCATCCTTTATTGGTCAGAACCCCATTAAAATCCTTAACCTAACTGAAGGGCAAGCTAGGAAGCATTGTGGAGCATATGGATTTGGAGCTGAAGTATCCTGTCTCTGTTGCATGTTATCTCCAAAATATCAATTCCAAAGATACCCACAAAAGAAATTCAGAGTTTGGGCAAGTTACTTTCCCATCAATTCTTTGTTTTCCTTATAAAATGAGCTTCATTTGATTTAACCTTAATTTTATTAATAACGTGATTGCGAGGATTTAATACCAAGACATATAAAGTTCTAGCATAATATTTGATGTAGAATAGTCTCTCCTAGACAAATTTATAAAAACTCAGTGGAGTATTTCTAATTTGTCCTAGTTTTACATATAAGGATATCATATTCATGTCCAGGGTCTAGTATTCTTTATAAAATACTCACAGGAAGCAGTTTTGACCATGCAAGTTCCCTTTCAGAAGTCTGTTGATTGCATCTTTAACATGAAATTTTAGTTTTTTGTTGGGGTCTTGTCTTTCCTTATTAGTGTTGTTTTCAAAAGCCTTAGTTCAAGGGTAGATTGGAGAGCTACCAAAGGATATGATAGGAAGAACAGTTCCATGGGCTAGAGGGGATGACGTTGTCTCCAGATTAGGTTCCCCCCTTGAGAAGTACTTGGAACAAGGATTTCTGTGCAAATAGTTGACTTGAGAGGTTATTCCAAGAAACGTGGTAAGGGACTGGGGAACGGAGACAGAAGAAAGTAAAGGCAATAAGGTATATGTTAATGACTAGGTTACCATAGTGGGCAACTGGGAGTTGCCTGGGGACTTTTAGGACATTCTGTAGAATATACTTTGTAACTGTCTCTTCAAGGTTTAAAGAACCCGAGTGTTTATCCATCAACTCCTCTCTCAGTGATTGAAGTCCATTCCTGGGGTGTTACTCTCTCCACTTTGTGCATAAATAAACATGCTCCTCCAATGACAAAACTCCCACAGACACAGAGAGGCAAGACACTCTTGACATATCTGGGAACTATCTGCAGGTAACTTCTGGTGTAGGCCTGCAGCTATGGGCAGGACGCCAATAGAATGGAGCCTGTTTAAAACCGTTTTCCTGGGGCACCTGGGTGGCTCAGTTGGTTAAGCATCAGACTCTTGACTTCAGCTCAGGTCATGATCTCACAGTCTGTGGGATAAGCCCCATGTTGGGTTCCGTGCTAACAGCACAGAGCCTGTTTGGGATTCTCTCTCTCTCTCTCTCTCTCTCTCTCTCTCTCTCTCTCTCTCTTCTCTTTCCGCCCCACCCTGCTCACACTCTCTCTTCCTCTCTAAACAAACAAACAAAGAAACAAACAAGCTTAAAAATAAAACAAGTTTTCCTTGGGATCTCTGAATCACTGGGCCAGGTAGCCACAATTCCTTTCCAGCATTTCTCTCTCTTACTCTCCTTTTTTTTTTTTTTTATTATTATGGCTAACTCTTTTTTTTTTTTAATGTTTATTTATTTTTGAGAGAGAGAGAAAGAGACAGAGACAGAGCATGAGTGGGGGAGAGGCAGAGGGAGAGAGAGAGGGAGACACAGAATCTGAAGCAGGCTCCAGGCTCTGAACTATCAGCCCAGAGCCAGTCACGGGGCTCAAACTCATGAACCACGAGATCATGACCTGAGCTGAAGGGGGCTAAGTAACCAACTAAGCCACCCAGGTGCCCCTATTATTGCTAACTCTTAAATGTACTTAAAATATACAAATTATGATTTTTGAAAAGGAATGAAAAAATAATACATTGGAAAGTGTGCTTACTTTCGAGTCTATGTTGTTTTATCTCTCTGTACTAGATTTGGTCACTGTTCTCCTTCTTGTTCTATATCAGTGCCAGATTTCCTTCTTTGGCAGGAAGGTATTCGAGGGCTCAGGCCTGCCAAGCTGGGAGAATTCTTGAGGAGTCATGGGAACTTGTTACTGAAGCTAAAGAGGTGGCATTAATCAAGGTAGCAAGCAAGATTGAAAGCAGAGTGGTAAACCTGAAATGGAGAAAGAGAGGAAGTGAGGGGGGGGTGGGTGGTGGATTGGGGAATCACAAAAGCCAGAGGGACAGAAGCAAGCATCTACTCTGGGGTGGAGTCTAGTATCCAAACATCAGGGAAACCAGGTGAGCAAGGATTGGCTGAATAGAAGTGGAAAGATCCAGTTACATGAAAATGTTTCATTGTTTCCAATTTCATTTTAGAAGTTAGTCCCTCACTGTGCATGGGAGAGCCCCAAACTTTGAAAGTCCACGATGAGGCAGACAGTAGGAACCTCTAGACTTTTACACATTTCCTAGATTTTGCCTCCCTAATCCCTCAGTTCCAATTACTCCCGTTGATTGTTTCTGTTATATTTTTTTTTAACTCATTTTTGTTCTCTTATTTTTCAGCTTAAAATGTATCAATGGGTTAGAGTTCCCTTTTTGTTCTGGATTAGAAAGTTATACTCTTCCTAAGTCAAACAACAACATGTTGGCAGGAAGTTAGCAGGAACATATGGGCCTCAGCATTTTGATGCCCAGACTGGCTTCTGCCAAAACATTTCTTTGCTGTCATATAGAGAGCAGCAGTGTTTGGGACTGTTGGGGAATCATCCCACACAGCTCGGGCTGGGGAATACTGCTATCTAACAGCCTTTGTGTGTAGCTGAGGGACTTCCCACCCCTAAGAACTTTTTGAGAATTTTCAGAGGTGGAGGGAGGTGGGGTCATCCAGTGTCCACTTCTTAAAGCCACAACTACAGGTGATGTCCCTTTACTTCAAACAGGCCACAGATAGCGGTAGGATGACTGGGACAGGAATGTGGAGGTTATTGGTTAGAATCAAACCCAGAAAACAGAAACCACTCTGTTTTTTAAAAGAGGGAATTTACTTGAAGTGATTGGTTGCACAGATAATGGAAAAACTAAAAATCAGGGGCCCCTGGGTGGCTCAGTCGGTTGGGCATCCGACTTCAGCTCAGGTCATAATCTCACAGCCCATGCGTTCGAGCCCCACATCAGGCTCTGTGCTGTCAGTTCGGAGCCTGGAGCCTGTTTCGGATTCTGTGAATCCCTCTTTCTCTGCCCCTCCCCACTCACGCTCTGTCTCTCTCTATCAAGAATAAATGCTAAAAAAAAAAAAAAAAAAAAAAAAAAAAAAAAAAAAAAAAAGAACTAACAATCAACCCAGAGATAAGCCAGAATAGGAAGACACTAGCACGTTAGAGTAGAAGAGCCATGGGAAGGCAGACTTACCAGAGCCCCGCGGAGTTTGGAGCAATTTTGGCTTATGCCACAGGAACTGGAGCCAAAGAAGAGACTGAGAAACTTCCAGAGACACCCCCTGAGGTTGATGGGGAGGGGGAAATACCCTGACTTGCCTTCCTCCCACCCTCCAATCTTTTTCCAGTGACTCTCACTAACTGAAATGGGAGTTAACAGACATGGGAGCCTGGGGCACCAGCCTCAGAGGTTAGTCCCCCTGCAAAATAGAGGGATCTGAGAGGAAATAGACCAGAAATGGCTTGCATGGGGTGGGAAGAAATAATAGCTGGGGCAGAATAAGCTATCCAATCCTGGGATCTAAAGTAGGTACATCCAAATCCCCAACATTTTTTTTTTTTTTTTTTGAGCCAACTCAGTGCTTGGAATGTTGGCATAAGAAAGAAAATGATAACATCACCATCACCTGACATTTACTGAACTCTGTGTGTTGGGAACTTTATACCAGTTATTTCGTGTAACCCATACTATAGCCTGATATACTATTGTGTCCTCGATAAGGACATGGGAAAACTCAGGCACAAAGACGTTACAGATGTGTCCCAGTAAGCAGTGGAACCAGTGTTCAGACACAGGCAGTCCAGATGCAGAGCCCATTCCCCACCTACACCTTCACCTCTCCCTGCCTACCCCTCTGCTCTGCTGCCTCTACTCACTGGAAGTCTGGAGCTCTTCACATGTCATTATAAGAGGGACCTGAGGCTCACACCATTACTTGGAAGTATGTGAGCCCCTTCTGAGCATCCCCCAAGAAGGACTATCCCAAAGTAACTTTTGGAAAACCTAGAACTGGCAATGTGTTTTTCGATCCTATATTTCTCCACTGTTTATTGTTTTCTATGTTGGTTATTTATTCTTAGCCCCCGTCATCTTTGCGGCAGAGGTACATGGCGGGGGGTGGGGGGAGGTTCAATTTTTCAATCTATGAATCATAAAGCCACCGTATTTTCCCCCTTTACCTTATGCTAACACATTCTACCAGGTATGTGCCAGCTGTCCTGAACCCTCGGCATAATGATCTTGGTGCTGCTTTATTTCTAAGCAGCTGGGACTCAAAGGGTTAATTACTGTTAAGGTGACAGAGGATAGCTCTTTGGTCAAAAGCTGCATAAAGTTTTCAGCTGGCAGGTAGGGGAACTCCAAGCTAAAAAGCAAAATAATACAAACAAACAAAAAACTGGGTCTGGAGATTACAAGGGATAGAGTACTGCCTACAAAGAAACCCAATCTACAAGCCAATGCCTAGACTTCTTTTCAACATATGATACTGGTGCAACTGGTCATGAACATGTAAAAACAAATGAATCTATACATTCCTCACAAAAATTAGAACAATGAAATACCACTACATACCTAATACAATGGCCAAAATCCAAAATACTGACAACACCAAATGCTGATGGGGATGTGGAGCAACAGGAACTCTCACTCATTACTGCTGGGAAAGCAAAATGGCACAGTCACTTTGGAAGACGCTTTGGTGGTTTCTTACAAAACTTAACATACTCTTACCATACTATCCAGCAACTTGGTATTTACCCAAGTTGTGGGTATTGGTGTTTCTTGGTATTTACCCAAATTAGTGGAAAACTTATGTACCTATAAAAACCTCTAGATGTTTACACCATCTTTATTCATTATTACCCAAACTTGTATGCCACCAAGATGTCCTCAGTATGTAAATAGATACATAAACTGTGTTATATCCAGACAATGGAATATTATTCAGTGCTAAAAAGAAATGAGCTCTCAAGCTATAAAAACACATGGAAAAACATTACATGCATATTACTAAGTGAAAGAAGCAACCTGGAAAAGACTACATACTATATAATTCCAACTAAATATCTTGGAAAAAGAAAAACCTTGGATTCAATAAAAAAGATCAATGAAGAGGTTTGCAGGGAGAAGGGGGAATAAATAGAACACAGAGGATTTTTAGGGCAATGGAAAATACTCTGCATGATAAATATGATAAAATTGGAAACAATGCAATAATTTTCACTATCACCATTATTCTTTAACATTGGATTTGAGGTCCTAGCCAGTGTTATCAAAATCCTAGTGAGATTTACTTATGTACATTGACAAGCTGATTTTAAAATTTATCTAAAAATGCAAAGGACTTAGAATGGTTACAACAATCTTGAAGATTGAAGGGTCTATGCATTGTCAGATTTTAAGATTTCTTATAAAGCAAGCTATGCGATCAAGAGAATGTAGTGTTTGGATATAAATAGATAAATAAATCAATGGAACAGAATAGGAAGTTCAGAAGTGGACCCACATGTATTCAATTATTTGATTTTTAGTAATGATCCCAATGCCTTTCAATGAGAAAAGAAAGATCTTTTTGATAAGTGATGCTGTATTAACTTTCTATCTCTATGCAGACAAAGTGAACCTTGCTGCTAGCTCACATTACACATATACATTAACTCGGGATGGATAATAGACCTAAGTGGGAGGGCTTAAGGTTTAAAGTTTCTAGAGGAAAACATGAAAATAGCATTGTGACCTTAGTTAGGGTGAAGATTTCTTGCACAGAATTCAAAAAGCACTAACTATAAAAAAAATAATAATTGGACTTCATCAAAACTAAAAACTTCTAATCAAAAGAAGTATTGAAGAAAGTAAAAAATGGCAGCCCAAGGCTATAAGAAAATATTTGCAGTGCATATATTTAACAAAGGATTCATATTAAGAATATATAAAGAACTATAAATCAATAAGAAAAAGACAAATATCCAACAAAAACAGTAGACAAAACACTTACAAGGCACTTTGCAAAAGAAGATATCTGGGTGGCCAATAATATTATGAAAAGATAGCCAACATCATCATCAGGAGGGAACTGAAAATTAGGACTACAGTGTGATGCTATTCCACAAACACAAGAATGGCTGACATTTTTAAAAGACTGCCAAAACCAAGTGTGGACAAGGATGTAGAGCAACTGGAACTCTCATATGTTGTTAGTGGAGATATAAAGTGGTACAACCATGTTGGAAAAATTTTGACAGTTTTTAAGAGAGTTAAAAATATACTCTCCTTGTGACTAACAATTTTATTTTTAGTTATATGCCCAAAATAAATGAGGGTATATATCCACAAAAAGACTTATCCAAGAAGTCTTAATGTTCATAAAAGCTTCATTCATAATATACCCAAAGTGGAAACAACGTAAACATTCATCAATAAAAGAATAGATAAGCATGTTTTGGTGTATCCATACAATGAAGTACTAGGCCACAAGAAAAAAGAACCAATTACTGAAACATAAAGCAACACAGTTAAATTTCAAAGGCAACCTGTTAAGCAGAATAAGCCAAACACGAAAGTATATACACTATGATTCCATTTAAATGAAGTCACAAAGAGGCCAAGTTAATCTATGGTGATAGAAGTCAAAATAATCATTACCTCTGAGGGGAGTATTGACTGGAACTGGCAAAAGAAGGGCTCCTGGGTGGCTCAGTTGGTTAAGCGTCTGACTTCTGCTCAGGTCATGATCTCATAGCTTGTGAGTTTCAGCCCAGAGTGGGGTTCTGTGCTGACAACTCAGAGCCTGGAGTCTGCTTCAGATTCTCCATCTCCGTCTCTCTCTGCTCCTCCCCACCCCCCCCCCCCCACCTCGTGCTCTGTCTCTCCCTCTCTCTCTTTCTCAAAAATAAACATTTAAAATTTATATATATATATATATATATATATATATATATATATATATATATATATATATAATATGGCAAAAGAAAACATTCTGGGACAATAGGAATATTCTTGATTTGGGCCATATCTTGATCTGAGTCATGAGTACTTAAGATACCTCTCTGTAGGGGCGCCTGAGTGACTCAGTCGGTTGAGCATCTGACTTCGGCTGAGGTCATGATCTCACAGTCTGTGAGTTTGAGCCCCGCATCAGGATCCGTGCTGACAGCTCAGAGCCTGGAGCCTGTTTCGGATTCTGTGTCTCCCTCTCTCTCTGACCCTCCCCCGTTCATGCTCTGTCTCTCTCTGTCTCAAAAATAAATAAACGTTAAAAAAAAATAAAAAAAAATACCTCTCTGTCTCTCTCATGCTTGTTCTCTCTCATGCTCGCTCTCTTGTGCTCTCTCTCTCTCTATACACACACACATATATACATATACATACATATGTATACATATATATATAAGATCAAGTTGTACATTTAAGATTTATATTTTTTTCTGTATGAAAAAATTAAAACAAGGAAATAATTCTAAAATGTATCTCTTTCTTCATGGTAGGAGGCTTAAGTGCAATAACTTATCTTTTATATTGGAGGGAGTGTCTTTGTACACTTCAAACACTAGACCCCCAGAAACATCACCAGTGTGAGAGGTCTTTGAATCTTCATAAGATATCTCTCTCATCTTGTTGTGCAAATCTGTTTTAAAACAATCGGAGTACTTGCTATTTCCTGCTCAACAGGTCTGGTTAACACGATATCATTAATATGTTGGATCAACATCATGTGCTTTGGAATATCAAGACTATCAAGATTTGGAGGGTATCGTACCCCTAGGGCATAACTGTAAATGACTCTGTACTCCTCTCAACCCCAGGTGAATTTGAACTTCTTTTGATCCTCCTTCCTGATGGAGGTTGAAAAGAACACAATCACCAGCTCGGTAGCTGCAGATCAGGTGCCAGAGGCTATTTTTATCTTTTTAAGTAAAGATGCCGCATTCAGCATAGCAGCTGCAATTGGGGCTCCCACTTGTCGGAATTTATGGTAGTTCACCATCCTCTGCCATGATCCATCTGCTTTTTCAGGGACTGTACAAGGAATTAAAGGAGAATAGTATGTACCACCTTAGCATGCTGTTTGTCTTTGAGAGTGCCATTCATCTCTGCCATTCATCCAGGATGTGTTATTGCTCTAATTTTAATTCCTTGCAGGGGTGGAGAATAGTGGTGCAGACTTAACAGCTTCCTATATTTGTTTTCTATTGCTGCTGTAACGAATTACCACAAATTTAATGCTTAAAACAACAAAACCTTACTATCTTATAGTTCTGAAAGTCCAAAGTCCAAAACAGGTCTCACTGAGATAAAATCAAGATATTGAAAGAACTGTGTTCATTCTAAAACATCCAGAGAAGACTGTTTCCTTGACTTTTCCAGTTTCTAGAAGCTTCCTGCATACACTGGCTTGCAATCCCTTCTTCCACTTTCCAAACCAGCATCATAGCATCTTCAAATTTCTCTCTGCCTCTGACTTCCTCTTCTGTCTACCTCTTCCATTTATAAGGACTCTTGTGATTACACTGTGCCTCCCAAATAATCCAGAATAATCTCCCCAGCTCAAGGTCCTCTGATCAGCAGCCTTAGTTCCATTTGCAACCTAATTACCCTTTTCCATGTAACCTAACATATAGGTTCCAAGAATAGGACATGGACATCTTTGAAGGGCCATTATTCTATCTACCATATTTCCACTAACTTCCCCAATTATAAGCCTATGATCAAGTAATAAATGTGAGGGTTCTGTTCTAAGTAAACACATTCTAATGATGCATTTAGGGCTGAGAAAATCATTGTAGGGTGGTCTACAGAACCATTATATTGATGGGACAGGACTCCATTTATCATATAGCTTCCATAAGCTCTACAGCCATTTTGATTCCCTTTATCAGTATCACCTATGATCCAGTACCCAACAGCCCTTGAAAGATCTGCTTTCACCAACTGTATGATTATCTGACAAAGGACCCTAAGTGCTTTGGAGATGGATTGGGAAAATAGCTACTGCACGTATTTCTTGTGACATCACAGCACATTTCCTCCAAAGGAAATAGCTTCCCCTTCAATTGACTCTGGTTCTGAGAACAGTATAAGGAATTGTGATTTTCCAACACAGTGCTTGACATCAGCTTTCTGCTCTCCCACTACTGATTTTTTTGGTTGTATATGTCAAGCAACACCATCATCATCGGGTCAACTTTCCTGCCCCTAGGAATACCATGGTCTATTAGACATCTTCACAAATTCCTGTGGGTCATGGTCTCCTTATTGTCATTCCATCTGTACCCCCATTATAGAAATTACATTCACCTTGCTTCTGATGGTTAAATGCTGCCACTTGGCCTCTAGTATGCCAGAAGCTCATCATACCCATTGATGCTAAGTAGCCCTGGTCTATAACAACCTTCCATTCCACCCCTGGCCCACAAATGATAATCGCCATTAGTTCTCTCTTTCCTTATTGCTTTAGTTAAGGAATAGCTTCTGGGCCCTCTGAAAAATCACAGACACCTGGGGTCTTTTTCTTTTTATATTACGCAATAAATCCATTCAAACATGTTCACATCTCTGATTCTTTTGACCCCTTCCTTAATACTCTGCCAAGACAGTTCTGGCATCTCTACTTCATTTACTAGAGGCCTCCAGAAAATGGGAGGCTTGAGAGTTACGTCGCATTTCCTGCAGTATAGTAGGCTTGGCTCCAGAAGTCCTTGCCAGAATGCTAAGTCTTGCCAGCACTCATATCAATATACTATTCCCTATCAAAACTTATATTCATCCTCTGTGAGCAACCTCAAGTTACATTCTCAGACATGTTGTTGTGAAACATGTTAGTATATACAAGCCCTTTGGTGAACAATTCTTTTTCTTTCCATTGCATGGACAGTGCTTCCTACTTGTACTACACTAAGACCTGACCCTAGGTTTTATTATAGACTAGGGGCTGACAAACTAGGGCCCATGGGCTGGACATCTAACACTGTTGTAAAATTAAGGAACTCAATCACACTCATTTATTTGTCTGTTGTCTATGGCTGCTTTCATGCTATGGTGGCAGGGTTGAATAGTAGAAACAGGAACCATATGGCCTCAAAAGCCTAAAATATTTATTATCTAACCCTTTAAAAAAAACTTTGCCAATTCCTGTTCTAGATAAGTTCTGTCCAACAGACCTTCCTCTGATGATAGAAATATATAATCTTCACTGTCCAACATGGTGGCCACTAGCCACATGTAGTTATTGAGTATTTGAAATATGGCTAGTGCAGCTAAAAAAGAATTATTGATTTCATTTCATTTTAATTGATTTATAGTTGCACGTGGACAGTGGCTAGTGGGTTGAACAACACAGGTATAGAAGCAATGAAGGAAATTGGGAAGGGGCAGAGATCTTAGGGAGGCAAATACAACTTGAGGTCATCCATCTCAGTAAGGATTTTGTATAATCTTCAGAAGTATTAGAAGATTGCTCTTCTAGCCAAGGGGAGAGTGTCACCCCTGCTGGTCCAGGGATCAGAGGATTCTGGGGGTTGACAGTGCACAAGCACATCCACTCAGAAATTCTCATCCTAGGTATCAGGGACTTGATTTTAGTGTAGGAGATACTTGAGCTGTGAATTCAGCCTCTTTGAAGTTCCACTACTCTTACATTTAAGTCTTGGGTTTATTAGTATAGCCTTCTGAAAATAGGAGATGAGGATCTCTAAACACTGTACTGAGGCATCCTGGTTTTCATACTATGCCCTGGGTTGATAGATTTTTGTTGTTGTTGAAATATAGTTGACACAAAGTTACATTAGTTTCAGGTGCACAGCATAGTGATTCAACAAGTTGATAGGTTATGTTATGCCCACCATGAGTTTAGCTGCCATCTTGAGTTGATATGTTGTTGACCTCTTTTATTTTCTTTCTTCCTGTGGATGTTAACAACAGCCAACTAATTTCCCAATCTTCATAATTTCCCGTGCTCCATATCTTTCAAGTATTAGCGCTATTGCAGAAGCAGTACATCTCGTTCCATCCACACATTCTCCCTCTCAAACCATTATAGGAGAAATCTAATGATTAGGTGAATATAATGAAATCTATGATATGCCATGCTAAAGATAATCATTGCCCTACTTTTCAGTAATGGCGTTATCATACCTATCCCATCACTATCCCATTCTGAATGTCTGTTCCCTCTGGCTACTCTTAGTAGCAACTTTCTTAGGCTGCGTGGCCCCAGAAGCAGATGCAAGGATTTGAGTGCATATGCCTCAAGAGGGATGATTTTAGGGGGGAGGGATCACAGAGTAGGAAAGCAAGACAGGGAAGAGTTAAAAGACAATGCAAGGTATGTTAATAAGCAGATTATCCTGGAGGGCAATGAGGGCTCAATTCTGCTGGGACTCCTGGGAAACAGTGTGGAACACACCTCAGACTTGTCCTCCTATACCACTGAGAGGTACTCCTAGCATGTCGGTTCTCTGGCACTTCCCACCTGCCCTGTGCGTAAGCTGAGATAAAACTCTCAGATGCTTGCCATCTTCATTTCCAGGAATGGTGAGTGTTGAAGTAATATAAGAAGGGCACTCACAACATCTTCTACAACACTGAATATACAAAAAACTCGTGAGTCCATTATGGCACTCAAACAAAGAAGGGACAATCAAAGCAAAGCAAAACAAAACAAAAAACAAAAAACACACAAACGCACACAAACAAAACCTCCTTAGTCATCATTGGAGGTGATCAGTATATAATACTTCACCCTGACAATTGGCAATTAAAGGGAAAAAATTAAGCATTGAGACTAATTTTCCTATATGAACTATATTTCAGAATAATCAGCCATGTTCAATGAAGGAAAGTACTTCTTTACAGAAAAATTATCATGTTTCATCACTGTTTGTCATGCTGAAATAACACAAAGTCATTAATTTGCTTTAATATATTTCAGAATAGAAAGGAAGAGCTGGACGAAACAAGTGAAGGAAATCTGAATAAACACTGAATCTATATTGGATCTGCTATGTGGGGAGGTTCATTGTATCACTGTATTGTTTTTTTTTTTTTTTGACTTTTTACTGAGAGAGAGAGAGAGAGAAAGAGAGAGAGAGAGAGAGAGAGAGAGAGAGAGAGAGAGAGAGAGAGAAAGTCCTTTCCTTTTCTTATCCCCTCCAGAACTATCATCAGCCTTGGGTTGCATACACATCCTTATAATCCTGATTACCCATCGTCATTAAGATAAACGGAGCACTAAATAATGCAGTTGAACTGCAAGCAACAGCTCTTTTCCTAAGATGCAAGTTTCAAATCATGATGCCTGTTCCTGCTGTGATCACATTATAACCTTAAATTTTCCCTAATGAATTGGTCCACTTACACATAGCCAGTGCTTGTTACGAAATCTTGCATCCATACACACCTCATAGGTTTGATGCGTGGATTTTAAAAGCCATGAATATGGAGCTCCCATCAAAGTGTCTGGCACATGGGGAAGGCACTGAGCCGCAGACACATTTCTCACCACCTCCCCTTCCCATACGTAAATAGGAAAAGCTCCTTTTAGTTCCTTCCAAATGTAAATATATTACCTGAGAAGGGTACTAAGTTCACTCATTAGCACCTCCTAACACTTGAGGAGAGTTTACTTTATTAGATTAACTACTGAAAACAAGGTCCTGAGGCAGTGGAACTTCAGTTGCATACATGCTGACAAGGACAAGGTAGTATGGAAAGCAAATAAATAAAATTCCGTCTTAACATTTGTTCGTGGATATGCGCTATCTGGGTTGCTTTTGGTACCAATCTCATTTGATCCTTACCAACCTCAATTCAACAGAGGAGGCTCAAGAAGCTTAAATCATGCACCCAGCCTTAAGCAGCAATAAATGGCACAGCTAGACTTGGAACCTGGATCTTCTAACTCTGAAGTACAAAGAAGGCCTGGGTATCTGGAGCCCAGAATGAGAATACAGAAGAAGATAGAACAGCAGAGCGGTGACTTCTTAAAGAAGAGATGAAAGGTGGGGCATTTGCCTCCTTCACAAAGGGACCCCCTTAGGCTCCCTGGAGTGTAAGGTTTCAGTTTCTATATTTGTCCCCATCTTATTTACACGGAATCACACGCAGGACAATTTACTTGGTGACCTGTAATGGCCTCATGTTCCATTCATAAATACCTTCCCCTGAATATTCATGGTTGTGTTGTTTTTACCCACAGCTCAAGGCAAAATAAAATATTTTAAAATTCCTAAAAAGCAATTTTCAAATTATACCTACAGGATATGTTATGATTTGAGAAACTTCTAGCTTCATTTTTCCTATTCTTGATTACATATGTGATATTCAAGAAACTGTTGATGATTACCCCTGTTTAAGTTATTTGAAACCCAGGACCCGGTGAATTTTAATGGCAAAAGATGGACTTTTTACATTCTTTGTGGGAAACCCTCTAAAAAGACAAGATTTATAGAGTTCGCTGGTTCTGTAAGTTATACACGTTTATAGCTTTCAACATTAGGGATTCGAACATTAGAGAAGTATATAAATGAGACAGTGACATTTCCCCCATAATCCTATTCTTCAGCATGAACCACAGTTAACAGCTATGAAGCTCTTCTTTCAGACTTTTTATTTTACAGAGTTTACAAAGCACTTTCACATACTTCATCTCATTGAAACCTCGCAACAGCAGTATTCAATTATAAATGTGAGATTGGGGAAATTGTTTTCCAGTGAACTTTAATAACCTTCTCACAAAAGGGAGCTACCATGACCGACTACCTTCTATTCACATTTTTGCAAACCCAGGCCAGGATTGATTCACTGTGACCTTTCGTGCTCAATTCATATAGCAAAGAGCAAACTGGGCTGTGGAGAGCAGAATCAATCCAAAATCTGCTAAGCATTTGGTTCTATCAGCTACAGTGTTAGCTAAACACAGAACATTTGCATGGGTAACAGATAAAGATGGAGTAATCTTCCGAAACACAATAGAGGATGCTTCTTCAAGAATCGCTAACAAAGAAAAATGTGGGGCTAACTGGTCTCAAACTCTGGTATAAAATTGAGTTCAAATTAGAGTAAATTGTGGTATTTCCTCCCACAGAAGTGGGTAGAGAGAGACTGAACACACAATTACCACTGGAGATAAAGTAGCAGCTCTCAAATTAATGGAATAAAACAAGTCCCCCCAGGCTAACAGCATAGTCTTGGGGTTAGTTGCTTAATTAGTGGGCTCTTTGCTCTAATAGATCTTTTAGATAAGATCTTGAAATGGAATCTGAATGGGGGGAGGAGAGTGTTGGAGAGAGCTTGGAGTCTTTGGTGAACCCGGTTACCATATTTTTAAACCAGACTAATGGAAAGATAAGGACCTCGATTCCAAAGAGCCAAATCAACCTTATCTCTTGACTTCATTTTTGTATAATGAGCTATTTATTTTGGCCTGGAAAGATGCTTCCATGAACCCATTATGATGGCCAAGGACTAACTATGATTAAATTTTCCTCCAAGGACAACCGAAGGATAGTTAATATCCTTATCTTCCTCCAGTTTCCACATCACGAGCAAACATATTTACCGGGCAAAATCTGTATTATTGTGGCTTTAACATGGCATATAGTGCTTACATGCTTCTCTTCAACTCTTCGGTCACATCCGAAAGCAGGAGGAAGTTGTGACCAAGCGGATTTGATTTCCACTGGAACAAAAAGCAACCAGTCTCTGAGCTCCCTGGACTCGGAGCAAAATTCAGACTGACTTGGAGTTGTGTGACCTAGCTTAAACTGTTGTAATGGCCCTGATAGCGATTCATGTCCGCACAAAACAAACAGCTATCTTTCTAACCCTTCACAGCTTAGGAAGGCCCCCACCACAGAGCCGCCTTTAGTCGGCTCTGCTGGCTTTGATGATGAGGCTCTGGCAGCCAGTCTAAGAGAGAAAAGGACATTCGGGGAATTTTAAGTGGTTTGGATCAGCAGTTGTCATGTACAATTGATGTTCATTTATATTTCACTAGCCAAAATCTAATGCTGCCCAAAATTGGGAAAGAAATATTTCAAATACTAATCAGGTCCAATCCTGCTTTCATGTAAAAAATGAGCTGTCCTACCTTTTTTCAATCCTAGTCTCAGGAGGGAGATTTAATGTTTCCTGACAGTGCTTTAAATACTTTGCCGTTCAGACTTCAATGAATCCACAATAATTATATCAGTTAAACCAGCTTGGTTTTTCCAAAGCTGTTTCAAGCTGAGGGTGCTTTTGAACTTCTTATCATGGCATTCATCCTTTGATACCAGGTTTAATAGAGGAAGGGCTAATACTCAGATGGATCACCACTTAACTATTTAACCCATTTATGTATTCGTTGTTTTTGTTTTTGTTATTTTGTTTAATCTAATCTATCAGACTCTGTGATCTACACTTTCCCAGCCTCCTCCTTTCCAGGAAGTTTAATTACACAGAATATAGGAACCATATGCTATTCCCAGTGGAGAGTCTCAAGGAAGGCCCAGTGATTTTTAATTCCCAGAAGATCAAGCAGTAAAGACTTCAGTGGATTATCATTAAGAACTGACTTAACATTTAGCGTCTAACTAAGCCTTTTATAAGAGCTTTTATGTTGTCATTTCTAAGAAGGAGGTTAAAAAACTATCGTTTCAAAGATAAAGTGTGAATTATCAATGTACCATTGTTTTGGGGGGGGGTGGGAAGTACCAATATATCTAGGTGGAAATTAATTCTACTCATCCCTCATCACTCCCTCAAGACATCTAACAATTTCATCATAATTTTGGCTTCAATCAGTGTGCGTTCTTACTGAACCACACTCTCCCGTAAAATGAGATCTTCTCGATCTGTTGTATTGGCAATCTCCAGTCTTCACTTCTACAACAATTGAATAAACAAAAGAGCACAGTTGAGAACAGTTTTCCTTCAGAAGAGCAGCCAAAGAACAGTAAACACATTTACATAAAGCCAGAAAGCAAGTGTGGGAATCAGAAGGCTTCTTCTCTGTGTGAGTGGAACAGTGAGCCTAGACTTCTGAAGTAGCCCAGGAATCATAAGTGTAGATGCTCTTTATTTCTTCAGATGACCACTGAATTTCCATAGCAGAATCTGTCTTAGCTACTTTGAAAGTATAAGAAATACCACTACAAACCAGAGATCACACGTGCAAAATCTTTGTTGTTCCATAAATAATTTTCCTGTATAAAAATAGATTCAAAATCGTGAAGTGGATGCTTACTAACAGCAAAAGAAATGATCAAAAAGATGAACATAAAGGCTTATAAAATCAGAGTAGGCCATGCAAAATACAAACATTGCAGGGTCAAAATCGAAGCGAGATTTTAGCAAACGAGGTTTGCTTTGAAGTTCTCATTCGACATTTATCATGTCTTCTCTTAATTTTCTAATAACCAGCTATTTGTTATTTTACATTTGACTTTTCATTATAAGTCCAAACTTTCATAATTTTATGCTCTGTTTCGTAATCCTGCCATACCCATTTACATGTTGTTCCAGGATTAATATCAGCAACTAAATTTGTTATTTTCACTTTAAGTGGGGAATCTTTTGATATTAATTGGTTGATTTAGATATTACCTCTTTTTTAATGCTTATTAATTTTGAAAGAGAGAGAGAGAGAGAGAGAAAGAGAGAATGAGTGGGGGAGGGGCAAAGAGAGAGGGTCCCAAGCAGGCTCCACACTCAGTGAAGAGCCTGACACAGGGCTTGATCTCAGGACTGTGAGATCATGATCTGAGCTGAAATCAAGAGCCAGTCACTTAACTGAGCCACCCAAGTATCCCTGAGAAGGTTACCTCTTAAGGCAACAAGTTTGGACTGTTGGTAGGATTATTGCCATGTTGAGATACTATAGCGATAAAACTTTCAAGTTTGGGGGTCAGAGGACACAAGATCTAGTTCTAATTTTGCTATTTATTAACTATATGGGCTACTTAATAGGGGGTCTGTAATTTAAACTCCCTACTATACTTTATAGGAAGTATATGTATATGTCAATTAGATTAAGTTACATTGTAAGGGTGGTCATTTGCCCTAACCAAAAATTCACTCCCTAGGAGTCATCAACCAGTCTTCTAATCAACTAGTCTTCTAACTAGCCTCCAGAGGTGTTTTCTAGAAAAAATTTGTCTAGCCATTGACTCAGTCCTCAGTCCACTGGTGGTCTGATATCTACTATAGCAAACTACCAGCTTATATGTTACATAAGTGTTTTGTGCCTGCTTCTTAATAAATGTTTAATATGCATCTTTATGTGTGGCCAAATTTGGTCAGAGATTACTTTCAACATAAACTGGTGAAGAGGTTGTGTGGAAGGTAGTTACTCCTCATTCATCTCTAATTATTGGTGGTTACCATTATCTACAAAATAACTTTTGCAATATTACCCTTCACCTAACATTGGTTTCTCTTTACCTCCATCCCAGATATTTATAATGTCACCCAGGAGTCTGTAGGCAATTAGTGGGTAATAAACTCATAGATCTCCAGACTATAGACTCAGAGAGATTCAGTGGGATTCAGTGCATGCACAGAGCTTTCCTGGGTTAGCAGTCTCCTCAGGATTCTATAGATTGATCTGACAATTGTCTGGTCCTTGCCCCAAGTCCCGGAAGCAGTTAGGATTTCTCCAGTTCTGGCAGCCTCTGAGTAGCATTCAGCTGTGGCTCTGGGGCCCCAGGCAGGTAGTGGGAGGTCATGGTGGCCGGTGCGGGGATGTCTAGGAGCCTGAAGGTGGTGCTAGGCCTATCGGTGGTGCTGATGGCGGCCACCGTGGCCTGGGTGCATCTGAGGCAGCAGCAGGACCTGCAGAGGCTTCATGGTGGAGTGATCAGAGACATTGAGAGGCAAAATTGGAAAAAAGAAAACATAAGTCTCTTGGGAGAACAGATTATTTTGACTGAGCAACTTGAAGCAGAAACAGAAAAGATGATAGTGGCAAAAGGATCTCAAAAAACATGACTTGAAATGGATGTCAAATACTGATGGGACATTGTCAAGTGTGAGTGTGTGAGTGTGGATGGAGAATAGCTTTGTGAGGTATTCAACCTTTTCGTGGTTACTGCCCTTTCAAACTTGACCAAAGACAATGACACTGGATCATATATTCTAAACAATTGCTTTAGAAGTCCCTTCTATCTGAGTAAAGAAGTGGTCACTCTTCTGAAGAGTGTCTGCCTGTGTGATCTTGGTAGAAGCCCCTTTAAGCCTGGTATCCAGAGTTTAGGATTGTTCGTGAAAAGCGCTTGAGAGCCTAAGAGAGGAAGGTATGGATAGTAATATCCACCTAAGTAGTTTGATGAGCCGTCACGATGATAAAGCCACGAGAACATCTACCTCAGGAGGGCTGGAGGAGGGAGAGGTGGAGGGGGAGACTGCCCTGAGAGTTGAATCAGAAGACAAGGTATCAGTGGACTTATCTCATGATCAGAGTGGGGATTCCCTCAACAGTGATGAAGGAGATATGTCTTGCATGGAGGAGCAGCTGTCCTACTTCTGTGACAAGTGCCAAAAATGGATACCAGCCAGTAAGGAGCTTCTTAATTCCCTTGATTTGTCAGTTCCTATGCGAAGGTTTGTTCTTCTAACCTGTGAACAAAACATGAATGTAAAATGGACCTAAATAAAAAGATAATTATTATTTTTATGGTTAGTTTAGTTGGCTAATGAGAGATTTATATAAAGCATAGACACATTTGTGCTAATAAAAACTATTGTCAACCTCTCAAAAAAAAAAAAGAAAAGAAAAGAAAAGAATTTCTCCAGTTCCCTCCAAGGTCTTCAGTTCCCTGGAGTCTTGATCAATGCTTCCTGTAGACTAAGTTTCTTCCCTAGGACCATGGTCAAACCCTTTGCTCTGCTCGTAAAAACAGAACACAGATTAGATATCCTGGGGCCATGTCATTGATAGAGATGATGATGGTGATGGTGGTGGTGGTAATGATTATTAATATGATTTCCACATGGCAAAAAGCTATGTCCCCATTTGATTGTTTGCACATAAAATAAAACCCAAGAAATATTGTCTTACACCACAAAGTTTTTTTTCTCCTTATATAATACACCTGGAGTTGGGCAATCTAAATCTGGTACAAGGCCTCAGTGATGCAATAAATGACCTTAAGTCTATCTTCCTGCTCCGTCATCATTAGTTTGTAGTCCTGGTCCCCCCATTTTCAATACGGCTGCAGCACCTCCAGGCATGCAATCAATAGGGGAGGAGAGAGCTTTTACAAAATAAGGTTTTGCCTTTTTATTCAAGATATAAAGTTCTCTTCAGGGAAATCCATTTATATTACATGGCCAGAACTTTGTCATCCTCTAGCTGCAAGGGAGTTAGGAAAGGGAATAATTTTAATAGGACATATCACCATCTTGAACAAAGTGAAATCCCAACAGGAAGGAAGAAGGGGAATGGGGAATAGATATTGACAGGCAACTAGTAGCATTTAGCATTCCTACTATTTAGTAGTTTAACAGGTAATTTTCATACTTACCATCTCTAACATTACCCAGTAACCATCTTCCACATGATGAAACTGAGGATCAAATGTTTTTAGTAACTTGCGCAAGAAAATGGCAGATTCATGATTTGAATCCAGGACAACTTGATTAATAGCAATAGTAATAATAGTTAACATTGGTCAAACACTTGCCATGGGTCAGATATTCCACTAGGTCTTTTATGTGTATTGACTTGTTTCCTCTTCATAGAATCCCTCTGAAGAAGGCATTTTTATTATTTCTTTAAATGTTTATTTATTTTTGAGAGAGAGACACACAAAGAGCATGAGCAGGGGAGGGGCAGAGAGAGAGGGAGGCACAGAATCTAAAGCAGGCTCCAGGCTCTGAGCTGTCAGCACAGAGCCTGATGTGGGGCTTGAACCCATGAACCGTGATATCATGACCCGATCTAAACCCGGACACTTAATGGACTGAGTCACCCAGGGCCCCCTGAAGAAGGTGTTTTTATTGTCCTCACTTATCAGATGAGAAAACCAAGGCCTTGAGAAGTTAAGGGACTTACATAAAAGTCCACAGATTATAGGAAGTGAAGCTTGAATTTAACTCAGTTCTGTGTGAATCCTTAGCCCTTGACTGCTCTTCTACACAGATTCTGCAAAATTCAGCTGCTCAAACCGTGAACTCTGCCACCATCATACTAGGGTAGTATGGTTAAGTACCAATAAGGCAGCTAATAAGTACTCCACTTGGAAGGATTAAATGGAGAATTCCTGGAAATGGAAGCTGAAGATTCAAGAAATAGCAAGAAAATGAGTAAGGTCGAAGCTGGTGTTCAGCTGTGTGCCAGAATATGCATTTAATGTTTTTCCCTGATTCAAAATACACACCTACATTGGTGCGTATTCTTGATGAAGTCACAAGGAAATATCGATCACAGAAGATGACCATTGGTAGTTGCCTATCCAATAACCATTCTCCATTCATTACTAACAGAACCCCATTTTACGAAGGGCAACATTAGGCTTGATTAAAATGACTCAGTGCCACAGACTTCTCTGCGTCTATGGGGTGGCCATATGGAAGCAGGCTGCCCAGCGTAAGCACACTGTTTTGGTTAGGGCTTCCTGAAAAGTTATGTTTATCGCCGAGAAGAGACAAGCTTGTGCTTGCTTTGGCAGCCCATACTGGAAATAAAATGATACAGAGGAGATTCGCGTGGCCCTTGCACAAGGATGACATGCATATCTCTGAAGCATTCCATATTTTCCACAGTTCCCAGAGGTCATAGGACACTCCATTGGTTAATCCCAAGGAAACTGTATGAGTCAAAGCACAATATGTGGCATCCAATATTGACATTGTGATTTTTTTTCCACAAAAAGAGAGAGAAAGAGAGAGAGAGAGAGAGAGAGAGAGACCAGCTCAGCCCCCTCATTATTTGCCCTTTATTCATTCCTCTTCCTTTAGCCTGAAATACAGTTGTGATGTCAAGTGGGGCGGTGGCCATCTTATGAGCATGAAGATAACTCACTTATCTTATGAGCATGAAGATAACGGTCTCACACTAAGGACGGCACAGTGGAGAGATAAATAACTGCCTAAATGCTCCATTTAAGTATATTGACTCCATACCAATCTAAGCTTGCCTATTTCTGGATTTGTAATGATTTATGAAAAATAAACCATTTAGCTAAATTGCTATTGTATGGTTGTTGTTGCATGAAGTTGAAAATAATACCTACTGAGAGAGATGGCCATGCTATTTTCCCTTTCCATTGGGTTTATTTTTGGTTTACTACCAAAGTCATCTCCAGCATAAAGCATATCGTTGTCATTGCCCCAGATTTGACTGCATGGGGGATGCTAATTAGTCTGGAAGGAGTGGGTTTATGGCTCTGGTACCTTGCACTAAAGAAGGCCTCAGAGTAATAAGGTGACATTGTACAAAGAACGGAGACTTTGGCAGAAGTAATCTTCATGACAATTTTTACTCACTCACTTTGAGCTGCAGTTTCCTTAGCTCCACAATGAAGAGTCTACTTTCTACCCTAACTATTTCCTGAGAGGTGCATGGGATTCCTAATTCAAGCAGCATATACGTGGATAGTTATCTTTATTACGAATTCCCTTCTCTCACTAATACGAATGGACCACATCATCTCACCCTCTCCTCCTCCCTTCTCAATGCATCCCTAGTCTTCTTGATAGAATGTTCTTCGGAAAAAAAAAAACTTCTGCCCCTAGAGTTTGGCCTTGGTTTTCATTTTATCTAGATTTCGTATGGTTAAAAGAAGTGGTTGGAAAAGGGAGTGGGGAGGAGGAGAAGGCCCATAGAGTATGACCCAAGGAGGATTCTGCTGACAGGCAGAGGAAAACCTACAAGAAGAGAGCATGAAAACATCTCCCCCTTCCTCAGAACTTCCTTTCTTCCCCATGTGAAAATGGAGACCCAAGTCTGTGACCATATATCTTTAGGTTCACAAAGTATATCTACATTTTTAATTAGAGTGTTTCTTAAGAGCTAAGTCTTCTGAAATGTGCTCTCGGAATAAAGTCATAATCATCTATAGTACATATTTATAACACACACACATATATGCCACATACATATTTATATATAACGTTAGAGTCTGTTACCATGGCAACTATTTCAGTACTAACAAATTAAGCATTGTGACTCCACTGTAATAAGAAAAGAGAAATTCAAATGAAACACCAAGCATTTGTTTAAGCACAAATATCTTTAGTAATTAAATACACAGAAACAATACGGAAAGCCACAAATTAATGCTTAGAAGCCTTTTCCAGTATGAAACCCAGATTTGCTGTTATTTTCCCTTTTCCATTCCATTCCATTATACATCTTTATAAATTAAGTTTGGCACTGAGTTAACGAGAACAGATCTGCTGCATGGGAGCTCTCACACACCGAAAAGCTCAGCTTTCATTCTAAATAGTTACACCTTCCATAATCAGTGAGAAAGATTTTATGGCTCTTTTTATTCATCAAAAAGAGGACTTTTAAAAAGAAAGCTCAAATGTGAAGTTGGTCTTACATCCCCTGTTTCATTCAGACAACATGTAGAACTACCCCTGGGGTTTTGAATACATTAACATCCTTTCACAATTAACCCTAATAGGACAAGTGTAGCATTTTTCCAAGCAGATATATTCAAAGCCGAAAAATACATAGTGTTTAAATAGGTCTCATTATATCAGCTACACCAAATCTCTCCTCTTTATATACAGAGGATTGTACCTCTTTTCACTGTCATGCAACATTAAAATAGGAAGGCATACACAAGGGTGACACGGATTTGACAAAAAATTAATGATTTGTACATCACTTTAATGCTTCAAATCTGCAATTCATGTATGCTAATTAGTTCATAATGGGCTGTTGAAGAACAGAACTGTCATCCTGCTGCTTCCCGGGTTTCTGGAAGCTCTGATTCAGCACAGCCCTGCCCGGTTGCCTGCTGGATTCTGGGCTGGTACCCGGCAGATCTATGAGAGCATTTTCCCCCACCACACACACAATTGTTTCTAGGATGTGGTGCTTTAATCTATCAGAGTTCCGATGGCGTATCTCAGATGAGTGGTTCCTGGGTGCCACAATACATACTGGGAGCAATAGCACGGCCCCACTATATCCAAATGATTGATTTCTGGGTTTTAGGCTGTCAGGCTATACCTCAGAGGGCAGCTGTCAGCTTCCTAAATGTATGAAGTTGTATTATGCAGCACATTTTGAAAATGTATGTACAACTTTTTTTTTTTATTTACAGATAAAGAAGGCTGTAAAACTTGGAGAGAGGAAACAAAGGGGGTACAAAGATCAGATATCTTCTCTTACTGTGAAATCATGTATATCTCCCCAATGCAAGAAAAGCAGCTACCGAATCCCTTTTTCCTTCGGTCTTTGTGCTGCCGGGGTGGAGACAGACTGTCACAACAGCAGGAGAGTGTGAGGCTGAACTGTTTCACAGACCAAAAGGAAATACCAGGGCTTGCTGGAAGCTGCGAGATTTGAAAACGAGTTGCTCTGTTTTTACTGGAGAGAAAACTTATTTTCCCTGATCTCATGACAGAGGTTTGACCCAGTGTGTTCCTCATATCACATCTGCTGATCTGTAAACTCAGCTGCTGCGCATGTCCAGAGCAGAGACCGCACAAAGGAAACAAGCACTAAATTTGTTTCTAGGTTTGAAGTATCAGATGCCTGGTGGCTGAAATTTTGTCTTGAAGACTCCAAAATGAAAATGCATGTAATTAATTTTTTTTTTTAATTTACTAGAAATATGAACTAGAGGTCAAAATGGAAGAACTCAGCCAGGCCAGGGGAAAAAAATATGCCCGATGTGGCTGAGCCTTAAGGGATTTTAGATGGTCAGGAATAGATACTTGATAAATCTGCAAAATAATGGCACATTAAAAGAGAGTTTAAAAGTGATCAAGTTAGGGGCGCCTAAGTGGCTCAGTTGGTTGAGCAGCTGACTCTTGATCTTGGCTCAGGTCGTGATCTCATGGTTTTGTGGGTTTGAGTCCTGCACTGGGGTCTGTGCTGACAGTGCAGAGTCTGCTTGGGATTTTCTCTCTCCCCCTCACTCTGCCCCTTCCCAACTCAAGCTGTCTGTCTCTCAAAATAAATAAATAAACAAACGTTAAAAATAATGAATAAATAAATACATAAATAAATAGACATGATCAAGTTAATGAGAATTACTTTGTTTACAGGTTTATTTAAGGTCTTTCCATAGGCAAGGAAGTAAAAAAAAATGTACTGATAAGAATAAAAGTAGGTGTTTAATAAATGTTGAATAAGTGAAGGATGCTCTTCAAAAAATATTATGACTTTAGAAAGACATGAAATAATATTCCAACCTTGAGACTGCTATTGGCTGTCTAGAGAGCAACAGGAAAACTCACATAGATGTAGATAGTGATGATACCATTTTGTCTTCATTAGACATCTGAATAACACTTTCTTGGGGAGGAAACCAAACCACAAACTTGACGTTCCCTCCACTGGTTGGGTTATTCAGATCTACAGATTTTAAGTTGTATTTGGTCAATATTTATGAGTAGGACGGTTGGGTCATTTAGTAGATGTGCGTTTAGATTTTTGAGTAAATCTCAAGCTGTTTTCCAAAGTGGTTGTACCATATTACATCCCTACCAGTCAAGTATGACTTGACTACATGTCCCCCCACATCCTCACCAATAGAAATATTTTTAACTTTGGATAGTCTAAAAGGCATGTAATTTGGGGCACCTGGGTGGCTCAGTAAGTTAAGTGTCCTGCTCTTGATTTCGGCTCAGGTCATGATCTCACGGTTTGTGGGTTCGAGTCCCATATCATGGTCTGTGCTGACAGCACAAATCCTACTTGGTATTCTCTCTCTCCCCCCCTCTCTACCCCTCTTCCCCCTCTCAAAGTAAATAAACTTAAAAATAGCAATAAATAAGAGGCATATAATTAGGTCTTGCTATGGTTTTGATCTGCATCTTTCTCATGAGTAATAATGTTCAGCATCTTTTCATGTTCTTATTTGCCATCCATAAATTTTCTTTGGTAAAGAAACTGTTTAAGTTTTTTCCTGTGTTTTACCTTTTTTTAAAAAATTATTGTTATCATCAAGTTTTGAGATTTCTTTATACATTCTAGATACAGTCTTTTATCTGATATATAATTTGCAAATATTTTCTCCTAGTCTCCTGAGTCTTCTCTTTTCATTCCCTTTGTCTAGTTTTTCAAGAGTAGACATTCTTCATTTTGATGAAATTATATGTCATATATATGTAATAGTATATATATATGTATATACATGTATGTATATATATATATAATAGTATATATACATACACACATATGTATGTGTGTGTATGTATGTATGTAAATATACATGATCTTTCAGTATCTCCTTTCCCTGATCAGTCTGCCAGAAGTTTATCTATTTGATTATCTTCTCTAATAATGGATTTTGTTTTCATTAATTTTTATCCATTGTTTTTTTTTCTATTTCCTTGATTTCTACCCTGATCTTTAATCTTTATTATTTCTTTCTATTTGCTTATTATCCATTTCATTTGCTCTTCTTTTTCTACATCATAAGGTGGATGCTGAAGTTCTTGATTTTAGACAAAAGAAAAATGAAATCATATATATATGCAAAGATTGTTATACAAATATTTATTAAAGTTTAATTTTTTTAAGTTTATTTATTTTGAGAGAGACAGAGATAGTGTGAATGGGGGAGAGGCAGAGAAAGAGAGGGAGACAGGTTTCACACAGCATGGAGCCCAACACAGGGCTCAAACTCATGAAACCGTGAGATCATGACCTGAGCAGAAACCAAGAGTCAGATGCTCAACTCACTGAGCCATCCAGGTGCCCCAAGGCTTTATTTTTAATAGCCAACACCTGGAAACTACTCAAATGCTCATCATCATGTGGATAAATACAAAATACATAACTTGTGCATACTTATATAATGGACTAGTACTCAGCAATAAAAAGAGAAGTGTTACATAAACTGTGTGGCTATATCTGAAAATAAGTACACTATTGAAAGAAGCCAGGGAAAAAAAGGAAATACTATATGATGTCATGTATAAAAAATTATAGAAAATGCAAAGTAATTGATACTGACACAATAATAAGTAGAGAAATAACCCAGTGAAATAATAAGCAAAATATTTTAAGAGATATTTTATAAATAAATACATATGTATGGCCAAGAAGCCTATGAAAAGATGGTCAATAATATTAGGCATCAGGAAAATTACAAACTAAAACCACAATGAGATACCACTACAAAGCCACTAATATAGCTAAGATTAAGAAGAGTGCCTTCATTTTAAGGTGCTTGGGTGGTTCAGTCAGTTAAGGATCTGACTCTTGGTTTCTGCTCAGGTCATGATCTCACGGTTCATGGATTTGAGCCCCACGTCAGGCTATGTGTTAACAGCGTAAAGCCTTCTTGGGATTCTCTCTCTGCCCCTCCCATGCTCTCTCTCTCTCTCTCTCAAAATAAATAAACTTTAAATAAAAAGAGTGATAACACAAAACATTGGCGAGGATGTGAAGAAGGTAGGATTTTAATACATTGCTGGAACAATTGCTGGAAAGTAAAAAGGGAAAACTATTTGAAAATTTGTTCGACACTTTCTTTAAAAAGTTAAAGATATATGATCCCTAGGACCCAGCAATTTCTCTCCTGAGTCTGTACCCCTAAAAAAGTATATGTCCACATAATACATGAATATTCATAGCAGCTTTATTCAAAATAGATTAGAATTAGAAATAATCCCTCCCTTGCTCTGGAGACTCCAATTACATGTATATTTGATGTTTAAAGTTGTCTCACTGATGCTCTGCTCATTTTAGTTTTCAAATTTTTAAAAATTCTTTGCAAATTTCACTTTACATGGCTTCTATTCCTATGTCTTCAATTTCATTAATCTTTTTTTCTCCAATGTTTAAGCTGATGTATTTTTTATCTCAAATATTATAGTTTTCATCTTTAGAAGCTCAGTTTGGATCTTTTTTATGTCTTCTATTTCTCTAGTCTTCATGTGCAATCTTTCCTCCAGCCTCTTGAACTTATGGAATACTGTTATAATAACTCTTTTAATGTCTTGTCTACTAATTTTAACATCTGTATAATTCTTACATTGGTTTCAACTGATTGATTTTGCCCTCATTATGGGTCATACTTTCCTGCTTCCAAATGCTAATTGGGAATATTAATTCTGTTCATTTCTGAACGGATGTCTGATGTTGTAAATTTTACCTTTTGGATGCTGGGTATTTTTGTGTTCCTGTAAGCATTCTTGAACCTCTGGGATGCAGTTGAATTACTTGCAAAACACTTCATCCCTTTCAGAACTTGCTTTTAAGCTTTGTTATGTACAACTAGAGCAATCTTTATTCAGGGGTTACCTTTGTCTCAATATTAAAGTGAAACTTTCTTAGGACTTGAGGACTCTACCCAATGTCCCATGAATTATGAGGTTTTCCACTCTGCTTGGGAGGAACAGGAATTATTCTTGGCTTTGTGTGAATTCTTGGTACCATCTCTCTAATCTTTTCAGAGAGTTCTTTCCATGGACCTAGACAGTGTCCTTACGCACATGGACTGATCAGTACTCAGTTGAAGACTCCAGCAGGACTCTCTATGGATCTCTGATTCTCTGCCCTGCAGACTCTAACCACACAGACTCCTTTTTCTCTCTTATCCCATGGGACCACTGTATTCTGCCTAGGATCCCCCTCTCTGCACATTGACCAGAAACTCTCCCTGCAGCAAACTAGGGCAAGTGTAGGTCTCACTGCATTTGTTTTCTGTCTCTTAGGGCTCAGTGTCTTTCACTGCTTAATGACCAGAGTCTTGATAACCTTTGCACCAAGGTGGTATTTTGCTTAGTTTTTCAGGAAGGAAGGTAAATCTGGTCCCTGTTATTTAGACCTGCCTGGAAGCAGAAATCCCATCTAAGTCTAATTTTGCACCACTACTCAATGAGGTCTTTTGATGGGCAGTTTTTAATTTTGAATAAGTCCATTTTATTGACTTTTTTCTTTCCTTATTAGTTCTTTTGTGTCATCTAAGACAAAATTTTGCCTCTCTCAAGGCTATGAAAATTTTCTCCTGCATTTTCTCTAAAAATGTTATAGTCTTTAAGTTAATTTTTGTGTATGGTACGAGGTAAAGTTCAAGGATTAGATTTTCCTGTGAATATCCAGTTGTTCCACCACACCTGTTGAAAAGCCTGTCCTTTCACACATTGAATTACCCTGGAACCCAATCCCTCTGCCATGTTTGCAGTGAAATTATGTTTTCAGCCTCACCAGTCTCTCCTCCACACTGAGCTTCAAAATCTAGCTCTCTATAGCAAATATCTTCTCCTTTTTTTAAAAAAAAATACAAAATGTTCTGAGCACATGTTTTATACAAGACACTGCTAAGGTCTGTGAAGAGTACAATAAAGTAAAATACAGTATCTCCTCTTCCAAGAAGTTCTCAATCTTATAAATAAGTAGGAAGTTACAAATGCACTTTGGTGTAAAAAAAAAAAAAAAGTCAGGTGGTTGGTTGAGATGAGTCAAGAAAGAATTAAGTATAAAAATGGCCAAAAGCTTTTGGTTGGAAAATGGAAAAGAACATTGTGTTGGGCATAATAATGGCTTCTGGAGATGTCCAAGTCTTAATCATTGCAACTGTGAATATATTACCTTATGTGGCAAAAGGGGACTCTGTAAATGTGACTAAGCTAAGGATCTTGAGAAGGAGTGATGACGCTGGGTTCCCTGGGTGGGTCCAGTATAATCACCAGGGCCCTTATAATAGAAAGCAGAAGACTGGAGACTCAGAGAAGGAAATATGACAATGGAAGCAGTAGTCAGAGTGATGGGATTTCTGGAAGGGGCCATGAGTCAAGGCTTAAAGGCAACTTCTAGAAGTTGAAAAAGGTAAGAGAACAGTAGTTCCCCTAGAGTCTCCAGAAAGAATAGAACTCTACCAAAACCTTAATTTTAGTCCAGTGAGACCCAGTTTGGACTTCTGAATTTCAGAACTATAAGGTGATACATTTGTGTTTTTTTAAACTACTAAGTTTGTAGTAATTATCACAGCAGTGCTAGGAAAGTAAAACAGGTATAGAATAGAAGGGTTGCTTTTTGTCCTAGTCTCAAGAGTGAGGTTGTTGGGGAGAATTTCCCACATGGAGGCTTCCTCATACAGTGGTGATCATCACCACTGTGCATAAAGGAGGTACACAAAGGGCTAAATCCAAAGTGCCCATTACTTTGTCAGCCTCTGTTGCTACAATAAATATTTTGGCTCAAAATGGTGGGTGGATTTTATGCAAACTTTTTGTATTTGTATTTTGTATCACTAGCTTCCTGTGAATCAAAAAAGTTCACCATCCTCCATCCCCACCCACAGAGGGGACCCGAACTACACAAAGACTGAAGACAGGCAATGGCTTTACAAGACCTGGAGTCAGAAATGCTATAATATTTGTAACACCTGTAATGGAAAATCCTCTTTCCCTTTGTAAAATTTGTCTGTTCTTCAAACTTCCTACTTATGTTCAGAAACATGAGCCTGAATATCCCCCAATAGAAGACTGGTTGTATAGGACTCTTGGCCATATTTCTCTTTTCTTGAAGAGATTTTTTTTTCAGTCAAGTTCTTGTCATAATGCCTGGATACTTTTGTGTGTCCACATGAGGTTAAGTCAAAATCCTTCTTTATTAGTGAAAATTCCTTAATAACCAGTATAAGTTATCTGTATATAGACCAAGAAAACACAAGTCCTTTGCCATATCATTGCATCACTCTCAGCAGTGGAGAACATAAAATGCAGAGAGCTGAGCAGTGGCCTTCCTATGGCCTTCCCTGGTGGGAACAGAGCCGCAGGACACATGGTTGTCACTCTGGGTTGTAAAAGTCCTCTCTGCATGTGGGGATCTGCACAGACAAGCAATGAGCTGAACGTGCACAAGCATTGTGTTGGATGAGAACCTTGCTCCTGGCTAAATAGCAAATAGCAGTACTCATTGTTGAGGCTAATCCCCACTCACTTGGCCTCTCTGTGAGAAATGAATAATGCTCCATAGCCTCATATGTCCAGGCATCATGCTGGATATCCAGGCAAGCCTAGGTGGAGACAATGGGCTTAACGATTGGATTGCTCCACTGTATTTATGGGGGGAGGGGACTTTCATAAGGTCCCTGTGAAGCAAGCCAAGACAAGGGTTTAAAATACCAGGTGAGACAAGATGTTCATGAGCAGAATTAAGTTTGCAGCGTCCTAAATCTCTTTGCTGAATTATTTTATCAGATGGGTAATGCTTTCACATTCAGACTGTGTCTACATAGGATTAAAACAGTGGTAAAAATTTAAAGATTCAGATAACCAATTTTTCCTTTCTTGACCACATGATATCAAGGAATTGGTTTGGCTGACTTAATTTTCTTTATATTTATTTTAGTAGATTAGAAGAATTCACTTCTTTCACTTTATCTAAGAAAGTTTCCATTTTGAAATGGTTTAATGTGCATTTATAGTATGTTCCCAGCTTAAACACACACACACACACACACCCTTGTGCCATCTCTTCTTTTCATCTCCTGAGCTGGGAGATTCTCAAAAAGATAGGGGCTAAAACAACACTAGTATAATTAAGCTGTAATTATTCTACATTTTTTATGGTATCATTTGGTTCTCTGAATACTGATATCAGATTTTCCGCTTGTGAAGTTGCCAGTGAAATGGTGTATGGAGATTGGGAACAGAGTTTGAAGAAATCTGGCTTGGAGAAATACTGCAGGAGCATAAATCTCTTAGAAGCCTGTCGAGCTGGAGGATGCATGCTGATTCATGTGAATTGTGTTCATAAGGTAGGTGAGAACCCTTTTAGAGTAGGAGGAGTTCAAGGGAGTTTGGTCCTGTTAGATGATTAGGCAAAAAGAATTTAATGCAGGAAAATTCTATGAACAAAAATAGTGAGTAATGGAGTCAAAGTTCGGGTGTTTTATTTTTTTTTAAGTTTATTTATTTATTTTGAGAGAGAAGGAGAGGGAAGGGCAGAAAGAGAGGGAGATAGAGAATCCCAAGCAGGCTTCATGCTGGCAGCTCAGAGCCCTATGTGGAGTTTGATCTCATTGAACCGTGAGATCATGACCTGCACCGAAATCAAGAATTGGATATTTAACTGGCTCAGCCACCCGGGTGCCCCCCAGGTGGTTTTTTAGAACAATGTTGGCTTGAAATTAGGAAATCCAAGTGCAATGGGCCCTCTTTCCTGAGTGGCTAGAGAGTAACAAAAGATGTTCCAGTCTTAAACTTGGAAATGAAATTAATAAATAAATATTATAAAATCTAAGCCATTTACATTCAAGTGGCTCCAATATGCTTACTTTACACAAAAATGAATTATTTAGCACCTGAAATGTGCAAGACTTCAGGTAGACAATCCGAGTTCATAGTGGACAAGACAGACATGGTTCTTATCTTTAGTGAAGCTTAAAATTTAGAGACAAGACAAATGTGATAAGCTGAGGAATACCTTCCCCCACTCCCAAAAATGTCCACATCCTAATCCCTGGAATTTATAAATGTTATCTTGCACAGTAAAAGGCACTTTGCAGATGTGATTAAGGTAAGGTTTTTTGTGATAGAAAGATTAGTCTGGATAATCTAGATAAGCCCAGTGTAATCTCCAGGGTCCTTATAAGAGGGAGGCAAGAGGACCAGAATCAGAGAGATGTGATAGCCAACCAGAGGTGGAAGCAGAGAGAAGATGCTACACCACCAGCAGATAGAAGGAGGGTCCATAAACCAAGAAATGTAGTTGACCTTCAGCAGCTGTAAAAGGCAAGAAAACAGATTCGTCCCTGAAGCCTCCAGAGAGGCATGACTCTGCTGACACCTTGATTTGGGGCCAGTGGAACCCAGGTCAGGTTTCCAATCTCCAGAACTGTAAGATAAGAAATTTGTTTTGTTCTAAACCATTACACTTGCGGTGATTTGTACACTAGCAATAGGAAAATAATACAAAAGGAAAAAAAAAAGAGCAAATAACCATTCTAAATGCCGCTTCATGATCATTGTTGAGGATGCCATGAAGGGAAAGCACAGAGAGCCAGCAGAAAGCTAACAGAGTCCTAATCTAAAGCAGGCTGAGAGTGGACCTACCTCAATTTCGTGTCTTCTGGAGGAGACAGGAGGAGTACATTGATCAGGAGAAGATGGGGAGTGAGGTGCAGCACCCAGAACCACCTCGGCCAGGCCCCAGTGCCTCAAAGAGTTTGACACACTGGAGGCAAGGCCGGGAGGGAGGGGGGATGGGAAGATGGCTGTAGCACAGTGAATAAGGGCACAGCCCCTGAAAGAGCATCAGGCCGGGGGCAGAGTCTGAAGGGCTTGGTAGACTACAGCGAGTTTAGATTTTATCCCAAAGGGAGAAGGTGGCCCCTGAAGGGTCATAATAAATGGATGCTAAGATCAGATTCAGGTTTTTGGGAGTTCACTCTGGCTCTGTGGGGGGAATGGTTTTGAGGAAGAAAGAGGGTAAGGGGAGAAGCCAGGTGAAGACTGTTGCAATCGTCAGAGGGAGGAATGATTGTAGCAGCTTAGACCAGCATAATGGGAGATAGGAAGATAATGGGAGAAAGGGAGCAGATACATTTTGGAAGCAGAATCTATGGGACTTGGGTATTGATTGATTTAACCAGTAATTTTTTTTAAGTTGTGATTAGTTTTTCTTTACATGATTATATCACAATTCCATTCTCTTATCGATGAACACTTGGGATTTGTCCAGTTTGGGGCTATTCTTAGTAACACTGCTATCAATATTCCTGTATAACTCTTACTATGAACATATCATCTTATTTCTCTAAGAGGGAAACCACTGGATCACAGGGGAAGCATACATTTAACCTTTTAAGAAACTACTACACTGTTTTCAAAAGTGGCTGTGCCATTTCATACTCCCTTTGGTGATTTATTGGACTGTGTCAGGCACATTCCCTCCAAATAAAGAACAATATGCTGAGTTCTTTAAACATGTCCCTATGTTTTGAGTGTTGAGAAATAGAAAGAGGTGAAGATAAACCCATAGTTCTATTTGCACATCTCCTGAATGATAGAATCCCTTGGTTCCTTGGGTAGAAGAGGGGTGTGTGTGGAGAAAGTTTCTTAAATTGTCACCAAATCATTCTGGGGAGTGTTTTGCTTACAAACTTGTGGAGACCATGTTTCACCAAAGCAAATAGTACGATTGGATCAGAGACTGAAACTTCAGAAGCTAGTTGCTCTTAGACTATTTCAGATAGGGAAACGGAGGCCCTTAGTCAGTGGAACAGAAGTCTGGTCATAAGCTATGCTGTGGCCTCCTGTGTGTGCCAGCTCTCTTCTTCAGAACCTCCCCACTCCTGTTTTAGCCTCCAAAGTTGCAGGTTGAGGCAAAGACCTCTCCCTTCTCACCACTCATCACTCACTAAACAGAATCCTTTATGTCAATTGTTTCTCAAGTCCTCCCTCCAAAAAGGAAAGTGTTCCAGCTGGAGGTATGATCAAAACCAGGATCTTGAGCATCAGAGAAGGTACCAACCAGAAAGGACACAGGGATGGATGAGCAGGCTTAATCCTGGACTGTCTCAGGCAAAGAGCATGTACCACCATTGGTTTGGAGATCCAAACCGACCTGCATAGTAAAACAAATAAAAGAAAAACTACAGAAGGAATAAATAGAGCTGAATAGATAGAACCCTAAAGCCAAATAGACTATGAGATTTGAGAAGAAGTCTATAAGAGAATGATGATCTTAGACAGTTTGGGCTCATAAGAAAATTGAAGAGGCAAGGAATGCCTTGCTGGTATATAAATGGATTCTTTTTTGATTGATTAGTCTCTTACCTAGGGAGTAAGAAATCCTTGGATTTAGGGAAAAGGGTGCAGTGGTGCCTTCTGCACCTACCAAAGGATGTATCCACCCAAAACATCTGGGTGGGACTTTGCTTCCAAAAGGGTCCTTGAAGATGTAATTAAGTCAAGGATCTCAAGAGAAGATCATCCTGGATTATCCAGATGTGCCCCAAATCCTATGACAAGCATCCCTGCAAGAGAAAGGCAGAGGGGGAAGAAAAGGCTATGTGAGAACAGAGACAAAGATTGGAGTTCTGCAGCTACAAGTCAAGGAACACCTGGAGACACCAGAAGCCAGACGAAGCAAGAGAAGATTCTCCCTTAGACTCTTTAGAGGCAGTTTGGTCCTGCCGACATACTGATTTCAGACTTCTGGCCCCCAGAATAGCGAGCGAATCCATTTCTGTTGTTTTTAAGCCACCTGGTTTGGGGTTGTTACACAGCCACAGGAAGTTCATATAGGGTGGAAGGGAGATTCTTGTTCAGCAGGCCTGAGGGTGGAGTGGAGGAGACACTGTGTATGTTAGTGTGGAAAGATGGAACTGGGTGTGAATGGCCGTGAATTTCCTGTTAAGTCCAGGCAGAATAGAATCTAAGGGGAAGTGATCTATGTAGCTAGCTCCTCATAGAGGGCCACAGCTGGGGCACCTCCAGGACAGATTTCTCATGCTGCTTTTATATTATCCACCCAGTTTGAAAACATAATCCAGTTAGAGATCGGGAGAAAGTTACTTCCTCCCTCTCTCCTGCAGGTTCCATAAATACATGCAACTTCTTCATTTAGTTCAGCCTCATTACCAGTAGAGCAAGCCACACAATTCCATTCTTTTAATCATTTTTCTCATTATTTTTTGTTCTCTGTTCTAGTTGTCTCATATTTCTTCACTTCTGTCAACCAGTCCCTTGGTTATACATTTTTCTTGTCATTCGCCTTAGAAAAACAAAACTAAACAGCATAATTAGTAGTGCTTGTATGAAAGATGTGACTTTTTAGGGGGGGGAAAGGTGCTATTAATTGCTGATTCACGTTGTAAACATCTTCAACTCCTCTGAGTGTACTGAATTTCTGGTTCCCACAGGGCCTTTCACGAGGTCCTCAGAGCTCTGGCTGTCAAGAAGCAGTGACTCAGGCATGACTGTACAGAGCGGTCTGGATGCAGAGATGCGTGGCCAAGACTAGGGTCACATCACACGAGACTTTGTGTTGAGGAGAGAAGCCCATGCTCGTCATCTAAAGCTCTACCAAAGTGGGTGCCTTGGTTTAAAATTTTAAACCCAGGATTTTAAAAAGGAGAGTATTTAATCCTGAAAAAAAAATAACAACTCTATTTGAAATATAATTTCTTTAATCAAGCAGCACTTAATGTTTGTGTATGATTTTCCTCCGTGAAGCCTAAGGAGGAAAACCTTCCTAATCCTTGTTCTTGAACATCACCCTGCAGCATCAGGAAATTAGACTGTTAAATCTGATGCAACTTTAATTGAATTGGGAGAGGTAGTATGAGGGGGTGGCTAAGAGCCTGAACTTTCGGTTGAGATAGATCTCTGTTTTCAAGTGCGAGCATAAGAGCATCAAATGATTTGAAATTCATGCAGGTACCAGGAACACCATAACTGCTCATTAAATGTATTCATTTTAACCATATTGGGTGGGATTTTTCCACCACATGATGTGGAAGGGAGAGCCACCCCTTTCCTCCTTTTGGAGTCATTCTCAAATTCTCTGGTTTTGACACTTCAGAAAAATTGGGGCGGGGTCTCAACAGTGCTTCCCGGGCTTGCCGGGAATCCGGAGAGCCCTCACCAATCCACCCAGAGGCACGTGCCCTGCGTCCTCTGTGCCAGTGTTGGGATGTCAGGCTCTTGGCCGAGATTCCCAAGTGTGGCCATGTATCCAGCCTCTCCACAAACAACATGCAGCCAACCCTATTCAAGAGCCTCCTACCCTGGTGCAAGCCCCTCACCCCCTTGGGGCCTGGAACAGCCCAGCCTCCTGCCTTTGGATTCAGTCCCCTCAACTTTGGGAAATCCAGCCCTGGGGCATCAGGGGCCTGCACGTGGAGGAATGAAAGCTTCTCAATTCTCTCCTGGATTGAGGGAAGTGTAAGCCACCGGGTACAAATCCCACCCGGGCCACATTTCTAAGAGGAATAAAGAGACAAGGTCCTTTACTCTTTCTCAGATGGCCTACAACGAGAAAACATGGCTTGATTAGTGTCTTGTCTTGGCACATTAGCACTCCAGTCTTCATTGGAGGGCCTACCTTGTCAGGTACTTGCCAGCCTGGACTAGCAAGCCACACACCTTCTGGGTTCAAGTCCTAGTCCACTACTTACTACCACTGCTTGCTGCTTACTATTCTTGGAGTTCAGATTGCCAGGTAAAATACAGGATGCCAAATCGAATGTGAATGTCTAATAGGTAATTTTTGTAGTGTAAGCATGTCCCATATATCATATGCAAGATTTGGGTTTTTAGCAAAAAATATGAGAGCGTAATATATGGGACAGACTTACACGACAAGATTATCATTTGTTACTCTGAAGTTCAAAATTAACTGGGTGTCCTGTATTTTTATTTGCTGAGTCTGGCAACTCTATCCTGGATAAGGCCCTTAAACCCTCTGAGCCTCAGTTTCCTCATCTGCAAAATGGAAATAAAAATAGTATTGTATTCTGAGTATCTCTGTCACAGAACTGTTACAAGAATTCAGTGAGTTAATATTTGGAAAGTGCTTAGAACAAGAGTTGGCAGATAACAGGCACTAATAAAGACTTGCTAAGTAAATAAATCTAACCAACCTCTTGTCAAGTTATGTATACATGCTTTACGTAAACAACTATCCCTTGTTCTACAAAAACACAATAATCATAGGTTCTGAGCAAGGCTATAGGGGAAGGGACTGGGTTCTTTCTCAGGGTACAGTAATTTCAGTGATCTTCCCAGACTCCTTTTTCCCTTCCTGCAGTAGCTGATTTAGACGACTGTTTACATTACCTCACCCCATTCCTCCTGTTACCCCAGCGTCAGTAGAGAATGGGGTTTATTTTATGCCGGCAGGTGGTAGATGAAAGTACCAGGAGGAGGGCAGAGGATTTCTGGCTGCATTCTCCCTCTCCCTTGTCACCAGGACTATTCCTGTCACTCATGCCTCATAACTCTCAGGCTCCCATTCACCCTCACTCATCTCACCCCCTCCCCAAGCAAGCACTAGCACAAGAAGCTCATGCTGGACCAAATGGCCACAGGTCAATGTCTTTGTCTTCTTGTACAAGGCCTTAGAAAGAGGGCAGGGAGAAGGTGTGAGACAGGAAGAATTATGAAATGGGAAGGGTGCCTTCTCCACTCTGAAGGCCCTCCTGAGCCACATTTCTTCAAGCCCCATGATTACTCTGATTCTCCTTCTTGTGACTACTGCATGTTCCTATTGCAAATCTAGACCACAGACCTTTTGCAAAGCCTCCAAGCTCAGACACAGGAGTCTCACAGAAACAACTCTCTAGGCAGTTGAGGTCACTTGGCTTCAGGGATCAAATCCATTTTATTCTGTATTTCTTGGTTTTGCTCATGATGGAGAACTAAAACCTGAAAGGAAAAAAAAAAAAAGGCTTGGATCAAGGAGATGAAGTCAACAAAGAAGCCAAAAGACTATAAAACAAGAAACAAAACCATCTACCCAGAAAGAGAAGGTGACATCAATAGAAAAGGGGAAAAGAAAGCGTATATCAGTCACTAAGTCCTCAAAGGAAAAAGACAGAGGACATTGAGACTCAGGTCCTGAGGAGTTCAAACGAACATGAGGTTCCAGCAATCCCTCCTCCAACAATTCACATCCCCAAACTCTGAGGGCTACATCCACCCTTTATTTTGTAGTCTTTGACCTGAAGGAGACTGCTCCAACCTGCAGGAGACTCATTCAATGGTCTGTAGGTAGAGTCTCAGAGTCTCTGCCTCCTTGACCCAGAATCTATGATCCCAACGACAGTTCTTCAACAGGAAGAAGAGAGAACATGGTGTCTCTGTGCTGCAGAAATTGACTCTCCTGTATTTCAATGATATATTGATATATAGCAAACCATCTCAAAGCCTAGATGCTCAAAAACAATTCATTCTCCCACAATTCTGTATGTTGTTTGGGCAATTCCTTGTGGTGGCACCAAGTGAACTGTGATGGTTGCTGTCACTTGGAGACTCTATTGAAACTCAACCAGGGCTGTTGGTCAATGACTTAGCCTTCTTCCAGTTAGGCCTCTCCACATGGCTGCCTCACAGATTGGTAGTTGGTTTCCAAAAAGAACATACCAGGAGGGAGAGCTCTAAGCAGGAGAAAGTAGAAAATTCCAGGCCAAGCAAGAGCTGGTCCCAGAACTGGCACAGTATCACTTCCATAATATTCAATTGGTTAAGGTAGTTATAGACTCCATCCAGAGTCAACTGAGAGGGGACTACACAGAGGCATGAATCTTGGAAGACACAGTTCATGGGAGTCATCAAAGGAACAGTCTACCACATCTGTTCTGTAAGTTCCATAGTACCTCCAAATAATACTCTGCCTCATGTCTACCATCCAGGTGAACGCATATTTATTGAATACTTTCAGTATTCAAGTCACTATATTAAGTTTTTTTTTTTTTTAACTGGGTGGCGGTTCTTGTTTCTACCTTTATTTAAGGATCTCACAGTTGAAACGGAACAAACACACAGGTACACAAATTCCAGTGGAAGGTACACTATGAATCCTTGCTACGTAAATAAATCTAAGAAGAAGAGGATTTAGTGGAGGAGAAAATTATTCTGAGCTACAGGATTATGAGAAAGTTTCATGGAAAACTGCTGGGAATGTGCTTTAGAAATTGTAAACCACAATTATAACATTCTAAAATATTACCATTATTGTTACAAAGCTTTTGCCTCATCAAAAACTATATCTAAGATCTTCTGACTACCCTAAGTCTAGCAGGCCACCTGTTTACATCTTAAGTGTTTGCTGGCGAAGTCAGTGACTTTGGATAGGTTACCTAACCTCTCTGTGCCTCAGTGGCATGACCTTAAAGGTTTTGATGATTTAGTATATTTGAGGTTTTTCTTTTTTTAATGTTTATTTATTTATTTTGAGAGAGAGAGTACAAATGGGGGAGGGGCAGAGAGAGAGAGGGAAAGAGAGAATCTCAAGCAGGTTCCACACTGTCAGCACAGAGCCCAACACAGGGCTCGATCTCACAAACTGTGAGATCATTAGCTGAGCCAAAATCAAGAGTCAGACACTTAACCAACCAAGCCACCCTCGCACCCCTATTTGAGGTTTTTAAAACAGTTCTTGGCATACACAAAAAATGTTCAATAAGTGTTAATCATTGGTAATTATGATGGACTGAATAATGCCTCTTCCTGAAAGATGTCCTCCTTCACAGGAACCTGAAATGATATTACCTTACATGGCAAAAAAGACTGTACTGAGATGATTAAGGAACTTGAGATGGGGGAAGGCATCCAGGACTATCCAGGTGAGCCAGTGTAATCACAAGGACCCATATAAAGGGGAGACAGGAGGGTCAGAGTCAGAGAAGGTGATGTGATGATGGAAGCAGAGGTCAAAGACATGCAAGGTCATTGACCAAGGAATGCTAACAGCCTGTAGAAGCTAGAAAAGGCAAGGACAGATTCTTTCCTAGAACCTCCAGGAGAAACACAGCCTTGCTGACTCATTTTGGACTTCTGACCTCCATAACTATAAAATAATAAATCTGTGTTGTTTTTACCCACTAAGTTTTTGGCAATTTGGTAATTTGGTACAGCAGCAAATAGAAAGTTAATGCAATGATGACGATGATGATGATGACAATAATCTGAAAACCAGGACCTCCTACACACAATCAAAAAGCCGAACCTAACCGACCAAAGCAATGTGTGCTGTCCAGTTCTAGAGAAAGATATTGGAGCTTGGTAAAAATGAAGTAATTCTCTGTGCATCTTATTCAATCAAGCTGTCACCATTTTTTGCTTTCTAGATTTCAAACATCAAAACAATGCTAACTACTTTGCATTTATATTTTATGACTTGTTTTTTGAGCATTTTCATTAATATTTTATTATGAAGTCATGAGTTTTACTTTAATTATATATTTTGTGAAGGTTTTCAGCATACTTAAATATGATTTTCTCATGTATTGGGGCTCTTTGGGGGTTCTTCTCCCTTTTGGGCAACACATCCCTAAGCATGTTATAGCAGGCAAAGAAAGATGAGAGGTGCTCAACATTCTGAAATTACTAACAACTCACTTCTGCATGGCACTTTATAGTTTACATAGTTCTGGTGTCAGCCTCATCTCATTTTACCCTTGCAACATTCCTGTGAGAGGAAAACTAGCCTTCGGAAGGTTGAGAATGAATTATGGAAGTGGCATAGATAGTAAGTAGTAGAGCCAGGTTTTTATGCAAGCTTCTTGACTCTCTAATCACTACCCTGAGAGATATTTTCAAAGGTTTTTAGGAGAAATTTCAGAGGTTTGTCTATTTTGAAAATGAGGCTTCCTATCTTTCCCTGCTTCTCCCCCACTGCGGATTCACATTGCAAGGGTCTAAAATGTTCCAGATGTGAAGATACATTCATGACATGCAATGCAGCTGTCATGGCAAGTCCAAGTTTAAACACTGGCCCTTTAACACATGTGTATTCCCGTGATCAAAAACGAGGCATTGGAGGTTGAGTGCTAAATATTTTTGAACACTATCAATAGAAGACACATTGCTTCAGAACTCGGAGATATGAGTGAGGGCTGTGGAGGGAGAGAAGATCTTTTTCGCTGACAGCCATTCTTTCCAAAACTATTGTAAGTTCGGTTTTAATCTAGTAAGCCAAAAACCTAAAATGTTGAATAAGAAACTTGGTTGAGGCCTTTCAATATATTTCCTAGTAAAGGGAATCTGAATCCAGGTATCAGATCCTTGGATTTGGGAATGAAAGGGGATCTCGACTACCATTAAGAATACTGTGAGCAATGCTAGAGATGCTTTCGGATTTTGTGTTGCAGTCCTCACTCAGCCTATCATATTATATCACCTTTGAAGACAATTGTGCAGATAAGGATTAAACAATAAAGAAATATAGAGGAGCCTGCAGGAATCCTAAATAGCCTGTCACAAAATATAAACAGACTTGGAGACATTCCCCCCAGAGGAATTAGACACCTTTAAATAATGGAGAAAATGAAATCTCACTCCTTCCATGAAGGTCTTTCATTGACCTGGACCAGATACAACTTCTTCCAATTAAGAAGTTCCACCTAACACCTAAATTCCAGCACGTTTAGAGCTGAAATGGGATCTAGAAGTTACCTATGGGGAATAATTTACCAGCTGGCTGAATGCAAAATCAAGATTAATTTAAAAACCCAATAACTTTATTATAAATTGGCAAAAACCAATTTGAAAATACAGTGGAGAAAATCCCATTCACAACAGGAACCAAAGGTATAAAACCTAGCAATAAATCGAATGAGAATGTCCAAGACCTATGTAAGTAAAACTAAAGCTCTACTGAAGGATATAAGAAAGAGCTAAATAAATAGAGAATTAGGCTTTGTTCCTAGATGGAAATGCTGAAAATTTTAAAGATTTCATTATTCCCAAATGAATCCATAAATTCCATGTAATTTCAATCAAAATTCCACTGAGCTTTCACAAAACTTGATAAGTTTGTTTTATTTTTTCATTATTCAAACTTATTTGAGAAGCTTATTTTAAAATACATGTAAATATGGACAAAATTAACTATGACCTTTTTTAAAAAAACAACAATGAAAACAAGAGGCATTACTTTAACAGATTGCAAAACATACTATAAGTCTATAACTATTTAGAGTGTGGTTTTTAGCATAGAAATGTATTTTTTAAATCAGTGAGATAGCGTAAGAGTATAGAAAGAGGGGTGCCTGGGTGGCTCAGTCAGTTAGGTGTTGGACTTGGCTTGATTCGTGGGTTTGGCCCTGCATCGGGGTCTGTGCTGACAGCTCAGAGTCTGGAGCTTGCTTCAGATTCTGTGTTTCCCTCTCCCTCTGTGCCCCTCCCGCACTGTGCGTGTGTTCTCTCTCTCTCTCTCTCTCTCTCTCTCTCTCTCTCTCAAAAATAAGTAAATAAACAAACATTTTTAAAACAGAGTATAGAAAAAGAATTATGTATCTGTAGGAATTTAGTACATGATAAATGTGGTATTTAAAATTAATGGGTATAAGTTATTATTGCATGTTGCAGCAAGTAACAGACACCTGAAAAATAGTGGCTTAATCAGAGATTTATTTCCTCACATAGCAAGTAGAGCCTTGGGAGATCTACGTTCCCTTCAGCTTTCCATTCCAGCCTCCTTATCACGTGCTGTTACCACTGTGCTGGTTGCCTCATGGGCAACTGGTTGCCCATCCTCTAATCTCATGTTCCTATTTTCAGCAAGAACAAAAAGAAGAAACAAGGAATAATGGATGTGTCTTGAAATAAGGACTTTTCCATAAGTCGAAGTAGGCTTCTATTTCTGTCTCATTGTCAGAACTCTGTCACCATCTCTCTAGCTTCAAGGGAGGCCATGATATACAGGTCCTTAGCTGAGCACAATGACACCAAAAGTGAAGCAAAACAAAACAAAACAACAAACCCCAAAAACCAAAAAACCTATTTTTCTTTTCCATAAAGAAGAAAGGAAGGCTAGCTAGGTAGGTATTTAGAGGTGTCTCCTCTACAGGGCCAGCCCAGTGGGTATGAGGCCAATGTAGTCACACAGGACCCCATGCTTGGTTTTATGCTCTGTTATAGCCATCTTGAAATCCTTAATAACTTTATCCTTGAATTTGTGTTTTGTAAGTGAAGTCCAATGGGACAATGGGGCATGTGATGAGTCCAGGAGGTATGTGCAATATGCATGTTCATAGTCTTATTGTCCCTTTTTGCACACAACATTCATGGCACCCCACAAGGAAAGAATTTTGGTGGATTCATGCATGATGCATGGAAGCTCAGTGAGACTCAAAGCATATACAAAGTAAGTATGTTACATCCCTGAGTAAATGGGGGCACTGGCTGCCCTGAGAGGCTGTGCTGCTTTCCATTTAAGTCAGAACTTGCTTCAAATACAGAAAGAAAGTAATGGCATTCTAAGAAAAATCAGTAACTTAGGAGCTCTATCATGCCCTTTCTTACTTAGGTTACTGCCCTGCCTTAACCAACCACCTAAGCTGAAAATGATGATGTACAGCAAAGGAAAACAGGGCAACCTGTAATTCCTTTTCCTTACAGTCATTCCTTACTCATCAGTAAATTAAAGGTAGAGAGTACTTATAGAATGTGTGTGTATCAAAAACTGACATAAAAACAGCTGAATTTTGCACAATGTTCTCACTTTTCTTTTTTTTTTTTTTTTTATTTTTTATTTAAAAAAAATTTTTTTTTTAACGTTTATTTATTTTTGAGACAGAGAGAGACAGAGCATGAACGGGGGAGGGGCAGAGAGAGAGGGAGACACAGAATCGGAAGCAGGCTCCAGGCTCTGAGCCATCGGCCCAGAGCCCGACGCGGGGCTCGAACTCACGGACTGTGAGATCGTGACCTGAGCTGAAGTCAGACGCTTAACCGACTGAGCCACCCAGGCGCCCCTGTTCTCACTTTTCTAGTAAGAATAAAATAGATATGCATATATAAACCACAATATACAAATTGTTTAATTTCAGTGATTATGTATACAAGTTATGCACAGGACTATCAGTATGTCAGAACTATTCACATGATCAGAAAAGACCTGAAGCCCTAAACTCTCACTTTTGGATAATGAAATCTCTGTTTAATTACTTATGACTACAAAGCTATCCAAGCAGAGACTTCAGTGACCACACATGACAAAGAATACAGACCCTACATAATTAGTTCATAAATGTCACTAAACAAACAACAAATACAACAACAAAGAATAATAATAACAAATCTGGGGAGTGAGGTAAGAGAATCTGATTTTCAGAATTGGCATATTATATTATTTAAGCTGTCTAGTTTTCAACAAAAAATATGAAACATACAAAGAAACAAAAAAACTGTAGCCCATACATGGAAAGGGAAAAACAATAGAATCTGTCCTTGAGTAAGCATAGACTTTAGAATTACCAAAGACTTTGTATCATCTCTTTTAAATATATCCAAAAAACCTAAACGAAGCCATGTTTAAAGACCTAAAGGGAATTGTGAGAATGATATCTCACCAAATAGAGAATATAAGTATAGAAATAAAAAAATATGAAAAAGGAACCAAAAAAGAATTCTGGAATTGAAAACGACAATAACTGAAATAAAAGATTCATGAGAGGGGTTCAACAGCAGACCTGGGTAGGCAGGAAAAAAATCAGTGACCTTGATAATACATTAATTGAGATTATCTAGTCCAAGGAATAAAGCAGTAGAAAGATAAAATATTTTTTTAAAGAACAGAGTCTCAGACACATGTGGGAAATCATCAAACATACTACCACATGCATGATAGGAGTTCCAAAAGGAGAAGAGAGAAAGTAGCAGAAAGATATTTGAATAATAATGCCTGAAAACTGCTTACATTTAATAAGAAACATTAACTACATATTTAAGAATTTATGATAAACTCCAAGTTGTGTAAACTCAAAGGATTCACATCATACTCAAACTCTCTAATGCCAAAGGCAAAGAAAAAATCATGAGAGCAACAAGAGAGTAGGAATTCATCACATACAAGAAATCCTCCATAAGATCAATAGCCAATTTTCATCCGATACCGTGGAAGCTAGAAAGTAATGTAGTGATATATTTGAAGTTCCAAAAGAAAAATGGTGTCAATCAAGAAATCTACATCCTGCAAAACTATCCTTTGAAGAAGTAATTAAAACATTCCCAAATAAACAAAAACTGAGACAGTATTAATGTATTTTCTAATTTGTAACACTTTTTTCCCTCCTGTCTAATTTAATTGACAACTGCATAAAGCAATACTTATAAATCTGTGCTGATAGATACACAGTGTATAAAGATGTCGTTTTTATAACAATAACAGCACAAAGAAGTTATATAACAACAATGTTTTTGTACACTACTAAAATTAAGTTGGTATTAATCTGAACTAGATTTTTAAAAATTAAGATATTAATTACAATCCCCAGGGCAACCACCAAGAAAACAATCCAAAAATATATACTAAAAGAAATGACAGGAGAATTAAAATAATACACTTAAAAATATCATTTAATACAAAAGAAGTCAATAATGTAGTAAGAGAGGAACAAAAAAAACATAGATATACAGAAAACAAATAGCAAAATGGTAGATATAAATCCTACCTATATTAATTTTCTCAGGTCACCATAAGAAAATACTATTGTATACATGGTTTAAACAACAGACATTTATTTTCTCTGAGTTCTGGAAACTAAAAGTTCAAGATCAGATTGCCAGCAGAGTTGGATTCTGGTGAGGCCTTTTTTTCCCGGCTTGTAGATGGCCACCTTCTTGCTGTGTCTTCACATGGCCCTTTCTCTGTGAAAGACTGAGAGATCTCTGATGTCTTTTTCTCTTCTTATAAGGACACCAGTACTACTGGATAAGGGCCCCACCCTTATGACATCATTTAACCTTAATTATCTCCTTTAAGGTTCTTTATCCAAGCATAGTCATATGGGGGATCTAGGCTTCAACATATGAATTTTGGAGGGACATGATTCAGTCAATAAAACCATCTTAGTAATTACAGTAAATGTAAATGGAATAAGTATTCCAATCAAAAGGAAATTATTGGCAGAATACATTAAAGAAACCATGATTCAACTATATACTATCTACAAAAGACATACTTTAGATTCAAGGACACAAATAGATTGAAAGTAAAATAATGGAAAAAGATATTTATTCCACATCAAAATGGAGCTGGAATGGCTGTACTAACATCAGATAAAATATACTTGAAGACAAAAGTTATTGTTAAAGAAAAAGAAAGGTATTTTATGATAAAAGTGTAAATCCATCAAGAAAATATAGCATTTATGTAACAATATATATGATAAAAAATATATATACATGATAGATATGTGAATAAATATATAATACCATATATATGTGCACCTTGTATAAGTATTACATATTATAAACACTATACATATATTATATTGTATAATATACAAATATTACATATATTATACATATATATAGTATAAAAAATATATACATGGTGAAAAACAGAGTGCCCAAAATACATGAAGCAAAGACTGGCAGAATTGAAGGGAGAAATAGACAATTCAACAATAATAATGGGAAACTTCAATATATCACTTCCAATAATAAATAGAACAACTAGCCAAAGGTTAATAAGGAAATAGACTTGAATAGCTCTATAAAAAAATAGCTCTAGATTTAACAGACACTTATAGGAAATTCCACTCAACAATGGCAGAATACATAATCTTTTCAAGTGTAAATGGAACATTCTCTTGGACAAGCTGTACGTTAGGTTATAGGAGTGTCAATAAATTTAAAAGGATTGAAATATTTCAAAGTATGTATTTCCCAATCACAATAGAAGGAGATTAAAACTCAATAACAGAAAAAACTTTGGGAATTCACAAATATGTGGAAATGAAACAAAACATTCCCAGTAACAAATGTGTCAAAGAAAACACACACACACAAGTGAGATTATAAAATACTTTGAGATGAATAACAATGAAAACAAACATAACAAAATTTATGGGATGCAGATACAGCAGTGGAGAACTGTTGCTCTATCTGCATTGTTTGAAATTTGTAAGAATGCTTTCAAGTGCAATAATATAATTTTTTAAAATCTCTAATTGTGAAAACCTTGATGAATCCTTTATTTAACAGTTACACAGTTGCCCAGAAATGTTGAACAACTTTTCCAGTCACACTGTTAGTCAGTGGAGACTCAATAAAACCAGGGACTCCAAGTTCCTGCAATATTTGTGGACCCACCCCTCATCCCTTCTCCATCCCTTCTCCATCACACTTCTAATATTCAAATAATTTTTTTCATAACTGCCATAGTTGATGGTGCATTGACTTTAATCTACTAGAGTATTAGTTCGTAAAATGTGAAGACCTCTTTATTTCTCTGGATGCATTAACATGGCATTTTAAATAGTAATTGGGTACTCATTAAATTGCAGGCACAAGGCTAGTCAGTAGAGATAAAGGTGAACAAGGCACAGTCCCATCCAGGGAGGGGGTCAGTCATAATCTAGTAGCTGCTAAATAAATTCCTAGTTGATTAAGTAAATGGATGGTGAAACCTACAAGTGGATAGTCCTGCCTGCCTACTTAAGAGCACTTGCTAGATTTACTGGAATACTTTTATTTATTTTTTAATGTTTTTTATTTTTACTTTTGAGAGAGAGAGAGAAAGAGAGAAAGAGCATGAGTGGGGGAGGGGCAGGAAGAGCAAGGGACAGAGGATCTGAAGCAGGCTCCATGCTAACAGCACAGAGCCTGATGCGGGGCTGGAACCCACAAACCACAAGATCATGACCTTCGCCAAAGTAGGATGTTCAGCTGTCTGAGCCACCCAGCCACCCCCTGAAATACTGGATTGCAAGTAACTTGTTCTGCGAGTGTTCCACAAGACTAGAAAACATTTCTAATAAATTTTAACTTGATAAATGAGAATCGTCTTGTGATACGAGTAGTTCGCGATGCCAGGTGTCACATGATCACAACTGAGCCAATGGTTCTTAAATTTGCTTTGATATACAAGTGCTTTGGATTACAAGCATGTTTCTGGAACAAATCATGCTCACAAACCAAGGTTTTACTGTACTTTCAAATGTATGAAAAAGTTCAGAATAAAGAACTAATTAGACACTAATTTTTCCAACAATATATTGAAACCACTAGCGACCATTCCAAACATGCCTTGTTTTAGGCCAAAAAAAAAAAAAAAAAAAAACTCTACAATAGGATTGATGAAAACCTTTACTATCCAGATAGGTAATTTCTACTGACAAATGAGATCATATGCTTCCAAGTGGGTAGATACTATGGGATATTTCCTGTGTTTTGAAAAATAAACCTAAAAGAGATTGATTGTTTAAATGTTGACAGTAGCAACAGAAAATGCATCCCTAGTTTAGAAGACAAATTCAATTACAGTTGCAATGTTAAAAATACACACACACACACACACACACACACACACACAGAAAGAACCCCATAAGAAATGGATTATACTTCAGACTGGAGTCAGGTTCAAGTCTTTCTAAAGAGCAGTTGGATCTTGACCTTTCCTAGCTCGGCCACCACCAGACACACACGTCCTGATGGTAGGGATTGTGCCGAGGTTCTGTGGTGCTGTGAGACCATAATTATTATCCTCTGTGGGCCGTGAATGTCAGCCTTCTGCAAAATGTAGCTCTGGGAAGATTCTGCACATTTGCTTTCAGAGGTCCCCCTGCCTCTTGATGCTTGGTGGAAATCTTTCCCTAAGCAAGAAGAAGAAACACTCTGTTACTGACAAGCTCAGTTACAAAAGATAAGGCTAAGAAGGTGGGAGAAGTGTTCATGGGTGACAAGAGGCTTCAGAAAAGGATCTAGAGTCAGTGAGTCTGGAGACAAATGGTCTAAAGAAGCATTTCCAGTGCTTCAGAATTGATGATGCTCCACATCACTGAATTCACACTTTTAGAACTTGCTAATAAACATTTAGTGACAGGACAGGATACGTTATGCTGCAGTAGAAAGCAACCCCAGAAGTCTAACTGGGTTATAATAACAAAGTTCTATTTCTTGTTCATGCAACATGTTTATCACAGCTTGGCAGAAACCTCCACCGGCTGTAGAGTCCCAGGCTAATGGAGCTGCCACCATCTCAAGCACTGGTCACTGTGTCAAAGGAAAGATTGCTCTAGAGGATCTTGTTCTGATAATTACATGATCTGGCCCAGAGCAACACATATCACCTCCACTCACAACTCATTCTACAGAACTAGTCACATGATCCCACCCAACGTCAAGTGGGCAGGCAGTGCAATCCTACCATGTGCCCAAAGTAAGAGAGCCAGAAATATTTGGTGAACGGCATCTGTGACATTCACAGAAGTAACAGAAATAATCATCGAGACAGAACAGGAATTCCAGCCACTTTAGTAAACCTCTGCCTATATATCATCAAACCTTCAATAAGTTTCTAAATACCTACGATGTACCAGGGTCTGCATTACTAAACCCCTGACATTTATCCCGATATTTTGTGATTTTTTTTTCCTGTCCTGGCTTTTCAGCTCATCATTTACCTACCAGCAGGCAATTTAGAACATAACTTCTATGTCTCTGTTGATTGCAGAACCCACCATGTACATAAGCTGTGACTAAATAATCAGTTCAACTGAAAATTGAAGGTAAAGTAATTTCAGAACAGGTTCTGCTACAATGGAATATGGGACTTAACATGATTTGGAGTTTAATATCTGTAAAGACAGAGTTATGAACTCAAATGCCCGCAGGGACAGACAGGTAACATAAATGCATGAAGAGGTTAAACGTAGGAGGACAGGAGTGACAGGGGCTAAGCTGAACTGGAGAGAATATGGCCTATCTAAAAGAAGCAGAGGCTCTCATCTGGATTCTTACATGAAATCTTGGTTTTGGATTTTGGCTAAAAAAAAATCTACAGCACACCTTTTAAATTACACTCTCTGAACCAAAGAAAGCATGTCATAAGCAAGATTTCACCTGCAGGCTACCAATTTGCACTCTCTGCTGAAAAGGTATGGGTTATTAACATACGTCCCACAAGGCTGATTATTTCCTGTTTAGGTGCCACTTCCTATTAGGAGCTGGGGCTCCAGTTGTAGATGCCTGCCATTGGGTTAATGATGGAAGGGACATCTGCAGTCACAGGTATGCAGTGTTTGGTTTGGATTATTGAATGAAAGTGTTGAGAGTACATGAGACTTACCTTGATGAACTAATAGTCCTTCTATAGAAATACCACTCTGACAAATTTGAAGGACATGTGTTAGCAATCCCTACTACTTCCTTTTAAACACAGGGAGTATTGACATATATTTTATTTATTTTTTTTAATGTTTTTTTTAATTTATTTTTGAGACAGAGAGAGACAGAGCATGAACGGGGGAGGGTCAGAGAGAGAGGGAGACACAGAATCCGAAGCAGGCTCCAGGCTCCGAGCTGTCAGCACAGAGCCCGACGTGGGGCTCGAACTCACAGACTGTGAGATCATGACCTGAGCCGAAGTCAGACGCTCAACCAACTGAGCCACCCAGGCGCCCCTTGAAATATATTTTAAAATAGATGACAGCATCCCATTCCAGGTAGTATGTAGCCTATCACTAAATTGTATTCTGATGAATTTATATCTCATCGAATGAACTTCCTTAAATATCAGCCACAGCACCAAGTTCCTCAGTATGTATGTGGAGTATTGTTCAGTGGTTTCAGGACATAGAATATGGAGCCAAATCCACTTTCGTCGGTGGTGGGATCTTAGGCAAGTGGCTCAGCCTCTCTGTGCCTCAATTTCCTTACCAGGAAAACAAGGATAATAATGGCAACTTCTTATCAGAGTTGCTATGAAGATTACATTAAGTCAATTATACGTGTAAATTGCTTAGAATCCGGACAGGCACAAAGTAAGCATTCAGGGAAAGTATTTTAGCCTAGTGTCTTAACTCTTCCTCATTAACTCACACACTCCTACGTTGTCATTCTTTGCTAGAGACAAAACACTTGATTTTCTTCCCCCAACAGACTCTGTCCTGGACAGCTGTTCTTCGAGTGCTACGTGAAGTCTTCCCCAAACAGAGGACTATCTGTACGGCTACCATAAAATCTCACCACGATGCGCTCTCTGGTTGAGGTTGTCATTACCATCTCACAACATGGTCCTTGTCAGTACTTCTGAGAGAACCCAAAGCTTGCTCGCTTTTCTCAGCAGGAGACCCCCACACCCTGCTCCTCTGTAGACGCTTTAAAATGCACTCGAACACCGTAGACCAATCAGTTAGCAGAGTAAACAATAATTTCTTCACAGGGGACTCCTAAGGGATCTGTGGTGTTTTGATGATCTGCAGCCATGGAAACAGCAGATGAAGTGTTTGGGTCATTGGAATGCTTTTAACTCGTGCTTCCTGTGGCAGAGACTACTAATTGCTTCTCAGTATCCTTTCTCCCCCCCTTTTTAGACATTTTTAGCTAAGCACATTGTTGCCCTACTAAAACATTTTCTCTTGAAGTTAATGTTGCTATGTGAAAGTTTTGGCCAAAGAGCTATAGACAGGAATGCTGTGAGCCTTCCAGGGATTCCTCTTAAAGGGAGAGTACTAATCCTTCCTTCATCCTTTTCTCTATCATGATATCTTCAATGTGGATATGATGGCTGGAACTTCAGCAGTTATTTTTAGGCTATGAGGTTTAAGGCAGCAGTTCTCAAAATGTGTATTGAGGACACACAGCATCCCCCAAACCCTTATTCAAGAAATTCCCAGGTTTCAGTTTCCTTTGCCAATCACATATTTATATAAAACCTAGAATGTTCTCCTGAAACTTCAACCAAAACAATACATTGCAATAGATTCCATACAGTAGCAGATATTTGCTTCAAGGGAGCCAGATAGGGATTTTGTGTGTGTGTGTGTGTGTGTGTGTGTGTGTGTGTGTGTGTTTTATAAAGTTATTTTATTTTATTTTATTTTTTTATTTTTTTTTCAATATATGAAGTTTATCGTCAAATTGGTTTCCATACAACACCGAGTGCTCATCCCAAAAGGTGCCCTCCTCAGTGCCCATCACCCACCCCCCCCCAACCCCCATCAGCCCTCAGTTTGTTCTCAGTTTTTAAGAGTCTCTTATGCTTTGGCTCTCTTCCACTCTAACCTCTTTCAGATAGGGATTTATAAATATGTAAACACGTTACTCTTCTCACCAAATTTGTTTTAGAAAATATAATTATTTTTCATAAATCTGTGTTATTAGTGTTTATATGCAGTGGGTTTATTGTCACTTTAAAATGGATTAAATAAGTGTGCACAATAATTCTGTTTTAATTGTTTTTTAATTTTTTCAATTTTATTTATTTTATTTTGAGAGAGAGACAGAGAGTGAGCAGGGGAGAGGCAGAGAGGGAGGGAGAGAGAGGGAGAAACCCAAGCAGGCTCCTTGTGGTCAGCACAGAGCCTGATGTGGGCTCAAAGTCACAACCATGAGATCACGACCTGAGCTGAAACCAAGAGTCGGATGTTCAACCGAATGAGCCACCAGGCACCCCTCAGTTTTAATTTCTTTTAAAAAAAAATTTTTTTTAACGTTTATTTATTTTTGAGACAGAGAGAGACAGAGCATGAATGGGGGAGGGGCAGAGAGAGAGGGAGACACAGAACCGGAAGCAGGCTCCAGGCTCTGGGCCATCAGCCCAGAGCCCCACAAGGGGCTCGAACTCACGGACCGTGAGATCGTGACCTGAGCTGAAGTCGGACACTTAACCGACTGAGCCACCCAGGCACCCCCTCCGTTTTAATTTCTAATAAACTAACCCACATAAGGAAAAGTTCCTTGGGGGCCTTAATTTTTAAGGGTATAAGGGTGCCTGGGTGGCTCAGTCAGTTAAGTGTCTGACTTCGGGTCAGGTCACGATCTTGTGGTTTGTGGGTTTGAGCCCTGCGTCAGGCTCTGTGCTGACAGCTCAGAGCCTGGAGCATGCTTCAGATTCTGTGTTTCCCTCTCTTTCTGCCCCCGTCCACTTGTGCTCTCTCTCTCTCACAAAAATAAATAAACATTAAAAAAAATTTTAAGTAATAATTTATAAGGGCATAAAGGGGTCCCGAAAATAAAAAGCTTGAAAACTGGTCTAGTCGCACATTCTAGGCAGAAAGATGAGCTACAAAAAAGGCTGACTTAAAGTCAGCTTCTTTTTATTTGAGCAAAAATTAAACTTTTATTATGCGTAAGTCATTATCATCAGAGGAATTTGTTATATCCAGCCAAACTGATATTTAACAGATACATTTACACTTTGTTATTTCATTTGAGACCATGGCTAGGAATACAACAGAGCAATTAAAAGCTGAAGATGTTTTGAAAAACTCCCTTGGTTGAGAACGCTAGTTTAAACAAGCCGGTGTGAAGCATGCAGTCCTGGCCTATTTTGTACCTGAGATGTCACAAGTGTCTATTTGCAGTTGCCACAGAAGCTCTGTATCCAGCTAGCCCTTCCTGACTGCTCAGCTCGTTTTCAGGGGACAGGGCTGGTTCCAGCGCCGGGTTCTGGTGTAGGCAGGTGGGGGCAGGCAGATGCTTCTGTCTGGAGGACGGGTTTGGTCACGTGGCTGCCCCAGTGCCCTTGGCCTAGGGCCAGGTGGGGTGGAGCAGAGGCTGTGCCCTGGGAAAGCTGCCCTCCGTCTCCAAGGCTTCTCGGCCGTGTTTCCTGCCTTCACAAAAGGCTCTCAGGAAACCCAGCAGCCGGTTGCTGCCAGGAAGTAAAGGACACACAGATTCTAGGGCCGTGGGAAAGGGGGTGAGCGAGGACAGGGAGGCCCTTCCATCTGAGCACACGCCTAAGGAGAACTGGGGGAAAAGAATAGCAAAAGCTTCCTGTGAAGTGAAACCCGCTTTCTGCACAGAAAGGAAGAGATTCTGGGCTGCCATATAAAGTATATATCATTCTCTTTTATAACAGAAGACCCTGCAAATGGGCTGGACTTGTTACAATCCACAGGGCTGAAACCCATCATTTCTAAAATTCAATTTGCCGCTAGAATTTTAACTTGACTTTGTTGAACACTTAATAGAGGCCAAGCAGAATTTTCTCCATGTATTTGCAAGCCTGTTTTAAGTAGTACATTTTAAATCATAACTCTCTTGAGAATAATATGGCAAATTTGCTTTCTTATAGAGCCCATCTGAGAATACATCAGATTGCTACATTTTTGTCCAGTCTAGACTTTCTTTCCTTTTGTTACTTTGCTGTGAATCCCTATAATAACATTGTGCTGGGACAGGGCTAGAAATGTTGTCCTATGGCCAGTTTGCTATTGTCAAAAGGAGTCCTCATGCTTCTGCAAGAGCTGTTTTGTGAGGTCCTTCAGAAAGTCTAATGGTAGGGTGCCTGGGTGGCTCAGTAGGTTAAGGGTCTGACTTCGGCTCAGGTCACGATCTCATGGTTTGTGAGTTCCAGCCCCACATCAGGCCCTGTGTTGACAGCTCGGAGCCTGGAACGGGCTTCAGATTCTGTGTCTTCCTCTCTCTCTACCCCTCCCCAGCTCTTTCTCTCTCTCTCTTTCAAAAATAAACATTAAAAATTTTTTTTTTAATAAAAAAGAAATTCTAATGGCTATAAGCAAATTATTTGAAAGAGATTATTTAAATTTTACATGGACAGGAATTAAATATTCAAGCATAATAAATTTCACTGATTAAGATTTTTATTCATATGGTGCAGTAATGAAAAAAGCATATAATGAGAATGGACTTTTAAAAATATTTTTTATTTGTTTAATGTTTATCTATTTTTGAGAAAGAGAGAGACACACAGAGTGCGAGTGGGGAAGGGCAGAGAGAGACGGAGACACAGAATCTGAAGCAGGCTCTAGGATCTGAGGTATCAGCACAGAGCCTGACGTGGGGGCTCAATCTCACAAGCTATGAGATCATGACCTGAGCCAAAGCCGGACACTCATATGACTGAGCCACCCAGGCGCCCCTAAAAAATACATTTAAATCATCAGTTCCCTCTATGGCTCCCCCAGAAAGGAGCTGCTTTGTTCCCATTGAAATGCAGCCATCACTCAATGGCAATGGAATGCATCACGGAGGGGTCAGTAAAGAACTCAGCCAGAGGGACACACCCTTGTCCGAGTTAGATGCATCCCTCCAGGGTGTGCAGAGACCCCAAACTGGAGGGTCCCTCACTTGTCTCCAGCGTCTGAGCCGACTGTCAGATGATGATGTCTGCTCTGTTGGGTTGTATTGGTCGCTAACCATGCATTCCCCCAACAGGCCCCAGGCCCCTGGAGTGTCTAAGACTTACAATGACATAGCAGTGACAGTGTGTGTGTGTGTGTGTGTGTGGCCCTGTGTCGTACAGTAGATTGCAGAAACACGGCTCCTAGGTTAAATGGGGGTGAGTCATGCCTCAAGTCATGCCCTTTGGAAAGAACTTAAAGTAAGTTCTGGTGGCCTCTCACAATTGTTAAAGGAGGGATTGGAAAGGTCGTGGTAAGAACGTTTGCGATTAGAAAGAAACCTCCCATATTACCTCTTACAAGTGAGGGACGGAGGTCTGGAGAGGGTGATGACCCACCTGTGTCCCACAATCAGTGGGAACAGAGCCAGCCTAGGGCCTGGTTCTCATGACTCTTACTGCTGTTCATTCCCTGTGCCCCACCACCAAAGTTAGCCAGGAAACAATGAAGCAAATTGGGAGACATTGTGGATACTTTCTGTGTCCTTATAGCATTCGTTATCATTTATTAAAATCATCTAGTGGTCTATTTCCTCCACTAAACTGTGAGCTCCTTAAAATAGGAATTTGGTTGTTTGTGTGTTTGTTTCCCCTGTGCCTAGCCCCACTTCCTTAACACACGGTGGGCACTTAATAACTTGGAGAAAAAAAATCGTATTTATTTTGAATTTGTCCTGACCATTTTTACTTCAGCTCTTAAGGGGCTATACTGGGAAGATATACAGCTGACCCTTGAACAATGTGGGGATTAGGGGTGCCAGCCCCGTGAAGTCAACAATCTGTGCATAACTCTTGACTCCTCAAAAACTTAACTACTAACAGCCCACTGTTGACAGGAAGACTTGCAATGATATAATTAGTTGATTGACACACATTTTATACGTTACATGTATTATTTACTTATTCTTACAATAAAGGAAGCTAGAGAAAAAAATGTTATTAAGAAAATCAGAGGCACCTGAGTGGCTCAGTCAGTTACATGTCTGACTTCGGCTCATTCATGATCTCGCAGTTTGTGGGTTCAAGCCCTGCGTCAGGCTCTGTGCTGACAGCTCGGAGCCTGGAGCCTGCTTCGGATTCCGTGTCTCCCTCTCTCTCTGCCCCTTCCCTACTTGTGCTCTGTCTCTCTCCCTCTCTCTCTCTCAGGTACACACTAAAAAATTTAAAAAATTAAAAGAATAAGAAAAAGAAAAGAAAATCATAGGGCAGAGAAAATACACTCACGGTACTGTATTTATCCAAAAAGATCCATATGTCAGTGCGCCCATGCCATTCAAACCTATGTTGTTCAAGAGTCTGCTCTTTTGGTTAGTGTCCAGCGAAGGAAACAGAAATTACTCTGTACCTTTACACAGATGTATAAAATAAGAAATAGCTACGTAGTGTGGAAGACAAACAGAGGGTGAGGAGGTTATTAGTGGCAGAAAGTTGGAGGGAAATTGGGAGGAGATTTTGTTAACAGGACTGTTTAAAGGGAACAGGCATCGCTGTACCATGCAGCGAACGGCCTTCCGGGAGGTGGGGTCTTTGTCAGATAGACCCAAAGCCGGAGGCCCCACAGGAAGCAGAAAGAGGGGGAGAAATACCCTGGCTTTTCTCTCCTGCTGCTGCCCTTGACAGCAAAGGGAGAAGGGAAAAGGAAATGACCTGTGGGAAACTTACCTACTCTCCTGGTGTGATCAGCTCATCATTTGCCTCCAACATAATGGAGGTTCTTCAAGCTCATCCACTACCCTTTGTACTAATTCAATATTCAGCAAGTAACCCTCCTACCTCAAACCTCATTCTGTTGCCATATTGTTATTTCAACCAAAGGTCAAAGAACTTTTTCTCCTTTCTTTCTTTTCTTTTTCTTCTTTTTTTTTAAATAGCTGATCAACAGGTAAAGGAAAAAAAATCAAAACAACTGAATTTTGTTAGTTCAGGGGTTTCACTTGCTTTTTTTTGTAAATTAAGAATGAGGGACCTAAAACTTTTTGACTGCTGCAACAAATAAAGCACATATTTCAGCACGACCATGAAGGATGCAGGTGTCAACGAGTGAGGGTCAGCCTCCCAGCAAAGGTCCTAGAGTTGCTTGGATTATTTTACAAGTTCCACGCGAGGGTCATCGTTCACAACTAGATGCTTCTTTCCCCTTTCTTTTAGAAAAAGATAGAAGTAAATTCTAGCCCAAAGAAAGAAAGATATCCTGGCTTAGAGTTAGGGAAAAAAAATGAAATGAAAGAAGAGACATCTAAAGCGTCTTCTTGCTGAGAACCTACCGCCTGCTGTCTCTGGCAGTCCTGACCTCATCCCTGAGAATAAGCTTCCAGAGAAGCCCAGAAAGAACTCTCTTTACTGCTCCACTTTCAGATATGCGCACAGTTCAATTTGTTGATCTCGATGGTTGCAGCAGAAGCTGACAGATATCGACATTTATAAAAATGCTGCAAGCCAGATAAAACTGAGATTAAACCAGAGCAGCTCCCAGAGCCGAAGTTTCCCTTGCCCCCTGAGTACGGCTGGCAAGCACACTGCACGGATGCATATTAGATGCTATCAGGGTGTTATTGCTAGTATGGTACTGGGAGTGTGGTTAGGAGATTAGGCACAGTTTTCGAAGACGCATGCAGAAGTATGCAGGGGTGAAGTGTGAGTGACGTTTGTAACTTATTTTCAAATGATTCAGCAAAGATGATTAAACATACAAATATGAAAAAAGTTAATAATTATTACATTTAGGTGGTGAGTATAAGGATGTTCTGTTTTTTCAAAGATTTTATGTTTGAAATTTTTCATAAGAAAACTGAGGGAAAATTAACTGCTCTCCTTTTGGCAATTAGAGTTTTTATCATCAACCACTAGTATGGAATTGGTTTGGTATAAAACGTCATATGTCTCCAGTTGGCAAATCTGAACCAATTGACCAGAATCTAATTGAGATAACAAATTGACTTTCTTTTTTCTTAATGTTTATTTATTTTTGGGAGAGGGAGAGAGAGAGAGAGAGAGAGAGAGAGAGAGAGAGAGAATGCAGTTGGGGGAGGGGCAGAGGATCCAAAGCAGGTTCCACACTACAGCAGAGAATCCAATTCGTGGCTCAAACTCGCAAACCATGAGATCACGACCTGAGCCGAAGTCGAATGTTTAACCAACTGAGCTACCTAGGCACCCCAAGAATTGACTTTCTAAACCTGGCAAACATGAGTCATCAAACCCTTGACTAGAGGTCACATGATGAGCAAAATACTGTGACATTCTAACGACTCTAATAGGAATGTCTGTTACACTGACTTAGGTTGAGGGCAGTATTCTCAGCTGTTCATTCAGCCTGTAAGCACCTGCTGTGGGCCCTACCATTGGGGAACAGACACAGTCTACTCTCCAGAAGTTTCCAGACCACCGGGGAGATGAACTTGGAAACAAATGTGGGCAGTGAAGTGTGACTGGTGCAGTGATTGAGCAGAACAGGCCACAAGTATAAGAAAGAAACAAAGGCAGCAGTGATCAGCGCAGAACTGGCAGGACAGGATTCAAGAAGGAGCATATCAGTCAGAGAGGTTAATGAAGGAATAATTTACAACAGTGTGGAAGGGTTATGGAAAACCAACAAGGTTGGTGAGGCTACCAATAGTGGGGACCCATTAACACCGTCAGTCTAAAAAGAACAAGAGGAGGGAACACTACCAGAACTTAGAGAAGGCCATTGTAGCTTTTGGTTAAAGGATTCAGTCAACCTGCAGGGACCCAACTGAGAGGGAACCAGGGGAGGAAATATTCTGATCCTGTCTTTGCACCCACCTCTGATCTCCTATAGAGGCTCCCACCTCCTGAAACCAGCTGGAAGCCAGGAGATTAGAAAGCTTGGTTGGTGCAGTCCCTAAAGTTCAGTCTCCAGAGAGAGAGGACAAGGTAGAACAGGCCAGGACCAATAACACTGTTTTGCAAAAATGCATGATGCCGGAGAAGACCTTGAAACAGAAGTAGGAGAAAAAGAGGCAGAGAGGTGTCCACTAGAGGAGAGTAAAGGACATGCTATGTGGCAGAAAACAGTCTTGCATGCTCAGGGATTGAGGGCTTCTCAAAATAAGCTTTGAATAAACTTTGAATTGTTTTACCAGTGGAAGAAAGGACTTAGTCACAAACATCTCCCTCTCTCATGTATTGTCCCTTAGGATCAGACTTTTACCATTTTGCGTTCTTAAATATGCAAAAAAAAATGAGTTTTAAATTCATCAAGAAACGTGGCTGGAAACATTCCCTTCAAAGTTATTTTGGCGTGGTATTGGTCTGCTTATCATGTGTATATGCCTTGTCCTCCCCCTGGATTTTAAGCTTTTGGTTTTTTTTAAAGTGTATTTGAGAGACAGAGAGAGAGAGAGAGAGAGAGAGAGCAAGATGTGCAGGGACAGAGAGAGAGAGAGAGAGAGGGAGGGAGAATCCCAAGCAGGCCCCGTGCTGTCAGCATAAAGCCCAACTCAGGTCCCCATGCGGGGCCCGATCCCACGCACTGTGAGATCATGACCTGAGCTGAAGCCAAGAGTCAGACACTTAACTGACTGAACCACCCAGGTACCTCAGACTTTAAGCTTCTTGGAGGCAGTGATGAGACTGGACTCACCGTAGCACCTCATATTTAAATAATGGTACACGTTTACTGATTGATTTATAGACAATGTATGGCCTGCATCCATGTTCTGAGAGCAGAGAAACTTGGGCAACACTTACAAGAACTAGCTGCAAGTAACTATAATACTAACAGATCACAAGTGAATTCAAAATAAAGGCATCTTATATCAATGATTCCCAATAAGTTTAAATATGAAGACCTTCTCTGAGTGTAGAATATTTTTACAGAGTCTACATATACTAATAAGATCAGTGTATACTAATTAACTAATGGCAGAAAGTTGTTCTGGGTTCACATATTTATAATTTATTGACCAAAGCATCCATAATCATTCAAAAATAGTTGTATGTATTATCCAGTATACATTTAATGCTTGGGGTCTGTATGGGTCTTAAAAATCTTTGTAATAATTCTATAGTTAAGAGTCTTCCTATTATAAGTGACAGAAACTCAGCTTAAGTTAGCATAAGCTAAAAGGGAATTAATTAATAACTGAGATATTCCTGAGGTGGCACTAGTTTTAAATATGGCCCTACCTAGGCATTGAAATGATGTCACCATGCCTTTCTCTCCCTCTTTCATCTGTTAACTTTGTTATCGCTCTGTTGGCTTCTCCAGCTGATTTTCTCTAGTTGGGAGCAAAGATGTCCACAGGAAATTGTAAGGATGTGCTGTCCTTATAGCTGGTGAGCCAGGAAAAAGAGAACAGCCTCATTCAACATTCCTTTCCATCCCTTATTGTGGATTTGTATCAGCCCTGATTGCATTAAATGCCCATCTCATCCCAACACAGCCTCTAAGAAGAAAAAAACTCAGTTTGTCAACAGAGATCATGTGGCCCTCATGTGAGGGAGAATAGGAGAGGGAGGTAAAATTGGACCTACGTGATTTATAAACGGCAAAAATGCTGAATAGACTAGAAAGTACAGATGGGTATTACTGTAATCCACAGGCTGTGAATAATACCCTTCCCATTCCTCTTTCTTTTTCTCACTTATTCATAAAAGCACTCTTAATTTTTACTTTAGGTCAGGTACTGTAACAGTAACACATCAGTGAACGTTAAAACTCAGTAGTATCTTAAAATCCCTTATCTTGTTTTTGTTTTGTTGTTTGCAGTGATTCATGTAACCCTTCAAAAATAATATGAACTCTATTTTAATTCTATAGTTTGTTTTAGCTTTCCTGCACGTATATTCAGTCAGCAAATATTTATTGAACAAGTACAATGTGCTATTTAAAATAGTGAATAGAGGGGCACCTAGGTGGCTCAGTCGGTTGGGTGGCCAACGTCAGCTCAGGTCACGATCTCAGGGTCTGTGAGTTCGAGCCTCGCATCGGGCTCTTTGCTGACAGCTCGGAGCCTGGAGCCTGCTTCTGATTCTGTGCCCCCCACCTCTCTCCCTCCCCCACTCACACTCTGTCTCTCTCAAAAATAAAAAGACATTAAAAAAATTTTTTTAATAGTGAATAGAAATCTACAATCTAAAATGTTTTTTGACTTTTATTTGCCAAAATCCAAATCAAGAATTCTTTAAACAGTGAATAACATTACAACCACTCCAAATAAATTTCCAGGTCTGCAGTTATCTGTTGATATTAGTGCTATTGCTGAAGAAATAATACAACTTTGTACCATAAGGAAAGTGAAGAAAGTGTTCTTTATGTCCATTTTCAGTAACTTTGTGATTCTTAACCAATATTCTTTATTTATTATAATATAAAATACTTGGGAGATTATTTTTAGTCTTCAGATGTTATGTTGTACTTTTATCATGGTAATGAGAATGTTTTAAAACAGGGTTGTTTTTCACAAATATGAATTACATATTGTGTTCATAAGTATGAGTGATAGTATTTGAGTTGTAATGTCCTAATAAATTTTTTTGAATTTATAGAAAAGACTATACTCTGTTGACCTTTTTAATATTCTGCTCTCTCATTGGCTACCTATCTTAAACCTTTCTTCCATATTAGTAGGAATTGTTACAAGAAGAGGAGGAGTGGAAATGCCAGCCAGTCAGAAACCAGAATATTAAAAAGGTCAACGTTGTACAGTTTTCTGCTGTAATTCATAAAAAAAATATTAAACATCCAATATTTCACCTCAGGACCAAGATTGTAATGAGAACAGAAAATGGCACAACACTAATTCATCTTCATGACAAATATTGTAATGAGAAAGGCAGGATATCAGCTATAAATATTTGGTCACCGTTTTAAAAATATCTTATATCCTTTATAACATAATGAGAGTAAATTTATACTTCCAAAAGTTGAGTCCTCTCACTAAATACTTACCGCCTTTTAAATTAATAGGACTCCTTTGGGACTACACTGAAATTAGGCTTTACCCCAAAGAAAGCTGCTACTACCTGAGGTTGCAATAAAGAGATATAAAAGACGTTCGTTATAATAAAACAAACGACTAGACATTTTATTTTGGCTAATTTCTACTTTCGCTATTATGGAAGCCTTTAAGTGTGACTAATTATAATTTTCTCACTACTTTACATGGTTACTTCATTACCACCTTCGTATCGATATATCTCCAAATAAGTAGTATTCCTTCATGATTAATTCTACCATATGATAGAAGTTGCATTATATGGCTAGTAGTAACAGAAAAGGGGGTTGTATATTCAGAGTCTGAGGGGACTCAGGCAGTAAATCAGTCCAAACCAAGTAGTAAGGCCCATATGCATTCAACACAGTTTTGTATCTTTCTCTTTCCTTGTGTCCGTACGTGAGGTGGGAGGGAGGACAACCAGAGTCCTACACGAGCTCGAGATCTAGCTTCAATCAGCCGTATTTCAGAGTTGTGAACAGGAGTGAGAGAGCTAGCAAGGTGGAGGCAGCCAGAGACCAGAAACAGCAGAAATGTATTATTGCCTTTAGGCAGAGGGCAAAGAGAGTAAATACTGTCACCAGAGTCCTGGATGACAGGACTCAGGCAACAGGAGCTGTAGTCACAGAGGGATGAAGCCGCTGCTAAACCAGTGATGCAAAGTAGGGAGAGAGGAGAGGAGAAATACTGCCACCTCTCTCTTCTCGTGTCCCATTGGCCAAACCCACCTTAACACCAGCTATCAAGGAAGCCTGGGCAAGGGTTGCATCAGGGGTAGGCTCTGTGGATCAGAGCAGGGAAAATGATGGGGAGGGGCACCACCGATGGACAATAAGCAACACACATGTTAAAGGGGATTCTGAGCAAGCTTTGCTGAAGGCAGGTTTTGGGGTCTCTTGGAGCACAGTGGAAAGAGATGAGAATGGATGGAAGAGAGAATGGAGAGGGGAAAAGAGGGAATGAAGGAAAAGGGAATCGAGTATAGCTCTCTGAGTCTGACTAGAATTTAGTGAAGCTATTTTAGGATATTACTTGGAAAGCTGCCTTAAATGAATTTAAGTACAAATAAAACTGCCAAACAACTGTATAGAATATCTCCTGGCACATCCATCTTGAAATGGGAAATGATGCCGAGAGATTGTGAACTTCCATACTTGATATTTATTTTTTTCTTTTGGGAGATCTTTGGACATTAACAAAAAAATCCCCTATGAAATCCGCCAGTTCAAGTTCTTTGATATTCAACCAGTTCTTGGTATAGTGAATGCAACTAGAGTGTTGAGTGAGTCATTAACAAGAGCATAATCACCGCCTGCCTTTTTACCATAGCTTATTTACTACTAACAAATATCATCTTGCAGTGCTAAAGAGTGTCTTTCGCCCACTGGATCCTGGAGTGCTTTATGAACTAGGAACGCCAGAGTAGCTGAAATAGAGCTCTCTCTCGGGTGGAATAAGACAGCTGTTAGCCTTGCAGAAATGTTGCACAACAGCCCGAGTGGAAACCAGGGAGGGTTCTCAATCTAATTGAAACTGCAAAAAGAATTTAAGTTGATGGACTAATTGCTGAGACTGGCATTTACTCAAAAACCCACGACTTTTCTTCTCTGATAGTGAGAGGCACAGCAATGTAGTTCCATTTAATAGCCCCTGTTGTTTCCATTTAAGAGATGAGGAAACTGAAGTTCATGGCACAAACTCCGCTTGAGAGAATTGGATTGTAACGCATGCCCTTTGAGTTTCTCAGTGTTATTTATCTTTTGAATCACATGGCCGACTTCAGAGCATCCGCTGCGAAGTAATGACTTAGCACCAACATGAGAGAAAGGGTACACCCATAGTGTGCACATTTTTGCAGAAACTGGGCTACTCTGGGAGGGTCGCCATGTGATCCTGACTCAACTTGACCCTACATAGTTTCTGAATTCAGTCAAGTTCCAAGAGCCAGAGGTGGTATGAATGCAAAACACTTGTACGCCTTCAAGAAACAGCAGATTGTGAGTCAATGAAATTTAAACTGATTAGTTTGCAGTGGGTTCCTCTTGCCTAACACTTCTTTCATGCTGGAATGTCACATTAATTGGTTCTTAATTGAACAATGTGCTTCCAATTTTCAAAACCCAGCAGAGTATAAAACAGAAGAAGTCAGACTCTTGCTCTCTGGAATCGAAAGTCATATGGGTAAAGCTACATTCATAAGGATTAGACTCTCACGAAGGTTGAAAGCTGTCACACAAACACTTCTGAACACTGTAAGGCAAAGCTCTTCAGGTTGTCAGTTGTAACATGGAAAGCAGTTTAATGCTACTTGTTTGGACGAGAGATGATCCTGAGGTCTAAGATGATGACTAAAACTTCCTCAGCTACTTGCTTTCTGGAAAACCAAGATCTCTAAATGGAGCCGTGTATCGTATGTGGTTAATTATCAATTTCCTCTATAAATAAACATCTTGTTTTTAATTTGTGTTTGTAAAATAAGCCATCGTTTGGTGGTAGCTAGTTGAGCCCTTGACATGACAGTTTCTTATCTGCAAATAAATTTGGGCCAAAAAGGTCTACTTCCCACCTGAAATTAAAAACCTGTTTGTTCATGTTCTCTCTTTGAAAGTGTTCCATGTAGAGGCAAGTTTATTTTTTCTGTTTTGAAGAAATATTATTTTTAAACAGGGGCTGTGTTCTGAATTCCTATGGTGTGAAAAGAGATAGAGGGAAGGTTGATTTCTTACAACAAATAAACCTTTTAAAAAACTTGTCAAGTTTCTGAGTTATTTTTTCCGAATACCGCTGTGGTTGAAGGGGGAAAAATCAAGCAGAGTTCTTTAGATCATGATACTTAAGAGTTAGGTATTCATTTTCTTTCTGTCGTATCTGTATCACACTTGCTTATCTTACAAGTGAGAGAAGGTTTTCTAATTGCATGCTCACACATGGATCATTCATCAAAGTTGGGCTATTTCTGCCTTTTGCATCAGAAGCAGAAATGACATTCTTTCTCCCCCTTGCATCATGACATATGGTCTCATATAGCACTTATCAGTTGATAATGCAATTGGTAGAGACTTTGCTTCTTTTTAGGGATGCTCTGGCCCCACAGTTACTGTGAAAGTAGGTAGGAAAAGGAAGAAACAGTCCATGAGATGATGCCATTTTGACCACAATCTCTCTGATTATATTGGGTGCGTTACAATGATACTATATTTCGAATTGGGAATCAGCGATACTGTGATTTAAAAACAAAACAAACCTGTATATCACCAATAAATCAAATGCACCCATTGCTTCTCATTAACAAAGAATCTTTGTGGGATTGCCTCATTTAAAAACAGAGTCTGGAATAAAGGTCAACCAAAGGTATGTCTAAGAAATGCATAGTGATCTCAAGTGAGTTTCTCTGAGCATCTCCAGCTGTGGAAGGCCTCCGACTCTCAATCCTTGTGGCAATTTACTATGCTGACACCAGGATCACACATCTTCAGGTTAATTACTCTCATTCCCTCAACACCATCCTTTCTGCTCTAACAAGACCTCCTTTAACTTCACTAGGACCAAATCTGGCATCAGAAAAGCAAGCATGGCAGCAACACTGCCACAGGAGATAAATGTTTCCCTGGGTACAAACTCAATAATAAGTGCAACATTTGACAAAGAAGAATGCCTCTGGCGGCCCGGCTCAATCTCTCTAAGAAATTGACACTGCGGAGTACCGGAGCAAAGCCCAGATAATGACAGCTACAAAAAGCTTTTGTAAGCAAAGTAATCAGGCTCTTGTCAGCCGGTCTCTCCTTTCATGATCTCTTGCCTGAACAGTTGGTAAAATCTGATCAATGGGATATTTTTCAGTATCTATGACAAATCATCAATCAGTACAAGGTGATGCTCAACAGCAATGACCTGAACAACAACAACAACAAGAGTTAGAAAATGGATCCTGGTTTGAGGAGACAGTTGCATTTGGTGGATTACAACTTTCAGGACCCTTTTTCCACCAACTGCAGAATCCAGGCACTATTTTATGCAAGCAGCTATGCTCAGCTACTTTCTGTGCTACATGGGTGCTTATGGCATCTGAATTTCTAGGCTGCTTCTTGGCACAAAGACCCAGAGTCTTCTTTGGGCGACTTCTTCCTTCTTCGGTTCCTTCACCTGTGAAACAGAGGTAAATGGTTGCAGGTAGAACTTATTGCTACCCAATCCAATGATCCACTCAGTCCATGCATTAATTTAGAAATCTTGTGTTTTTAAATTCATACAATGACCAGGCTCCATGCTGGTCATTGTGATGGACTGACACTGTGAGGGTCCCTGGAGAACATGAGGAGTTTGCTGCTGGGGGCTGGAGGGACAAATGTCACTGCTACGGAGTGTGATGAGGTCCGTAACATTAGGATAAAGTACGAAGGCATTCCAAGGAGGGATAAAGCACTCGTGACAGAAATTAATGGGAGTTAAGAGGGAGGGCTCCTCGGTGGTGGTGGCATTTGAGCTAGGCCTCAAAGGAGGTGTAGACTTTAAACCTGTACAGATGGAAAGTGAATAACGCAAATGGAAAAAAATCACAACAGAGAGGCTCCCTGCTGAGATGCTTATGATGTTTCAGCCGGAGGGAGAGAAGTCTGGGCGTGCGCGGGGATTTCTTGCTCTAACGTTTACAAAGTCCTCCTATATGCTCAATCTTAGAGAAACTGTGGTATGCGGGGAGAGAGGGAGATTCAAAAGCCACAGTGCCTGGATTCATATTCTAACTCTGCCACTTTCCAGTTTATGACCGTGGGCAAGTGACCTCAGTTCCCTCTGCTGCAAAAGGCGGATAAATTACAACAGTGACCCCACAGGTTGTTAGGGAGATTCATACATAATAATATGTATAATGGACACTTGCTGCACGACAGAGGAGGAATTAGTATTGCTCGGAAAATGCACAAGGGCCCAGTAGAGGTAGCAGTCACAGAAAGTCCCCTGTCTCTCAAACATGTGCTCACTACCCCCCAGGGAGCCCGAAGTGAGAGATCCTTGGACACACCTTGTGGCCACTCCAGTGCAGTGCAGTGATTCTCAACCAGGAGTGGTTTTGCACGCGCACATGCACACGTGCACACGTATACACACACACACACACACACACGGGACATTTGGCAATGTCTGGAAACACTTTTGGTTGTTATAACTGGGGGATTGCAGCTAGCATCTAGTGGGTAGAGGCCAGTAATGCTGCCGAACATCTTACAATGCACAGGGTGGCACCCACAGCAAAGAATTATCTAGTCTCAAATTTCAGTCGTGCTGAAGTTGAGAAATCCTGAATAGAGCTAACCCTTGAGGAGATATTTCAATATTTCAGCAGGACTCCCCTTTGCACAAAATACTTGGCTGAAAACTATCAAAGCAAAAGTCAAGTCGTGGCACCAGTGAAAAAAATCTAAGTGTTGATGGAATTGTTGTGGGGGGGGTGCTGTTCCTCTTGAAAAGAAAATGCCTATGTTCATGAAAAATAAAAGGAGAGAGTCACCCGAAACCCTGATCTACTAAAAAAGAATCCTAAAAAGCAATCTAATTGCTAGAAGAGGCAAAACGTGCAGGTCTGCTGCTGCAGTATGTAAAGCACCTAGCTTTACACACACACACACACACGCACGCACACACACGCGCGCACACACACACACACACAAGGTATTTATTGCCAACTGCAGCTCAAGGCTACTTCCATGGTCAAAAGTGCTGGTGAAAAGTCTGTCTCTTCCGTCCTAAAGTTAATTATCATTCAATGTGTAAATATTGCTCATTCCATTGATTGTGCTGTGATTATACTTTTTCCCTTTAAAAGGCCATTAAATCAGGTATAAAAGATCTATTAATTTTCTACTATAAATAGTCTCAGAGACATTAACTACTTCATTGTTTGACTCAGGTGCTGTAGTTTACGTAGAGGAAAGTGTCTGCAAAGCTGTGGTTTTATGCCTTCTGCCGGCCACTCTCATCTTCCCCCAGTCCTGGGAACAATAATTCAGATTCCAGATACATTAAATGTGTTGTAAATAGTACATGCCTCCATAGCGCCACCTCGATGGACTGATCGACCTTGTTGTGGTGTCATAAATTTGAAGGCATCCAATAAAGCTGCCACATGCAGCCAGACATTGTTGTTCTGAGACTTACCAGGCAGTTCAGCAAAGTACCTCACCTTGCTCATTCCTCCCCTATCATCCCTCCCATCTTTGCTCCCGGAGACCCATCATTACTGGATCGTAACAACAAGAAGAGTTATAAAAACAGCATTTGTATACACTTTCCAACATACAAAGCCCATTTATGAACATTATGTTATTCGATCCTCATAATAATATCTTGAGCTTGCTGTGGAAGTTCTTATAAAATGATCCCAATTTTGTAGATAAGAGAACGCAGTACTACCTTCTCAAGTTCTATAGAAACTTTTTTCAAGACCTGAGGTCAGCTAAGACAAGGAAGATTTACAGATGTTCTCATGATAGTGTACAGTCTTAGCTTGAGTTCCTGTAGAAGCAGAACCTGAGACATGGATTCCATTTGTAAGAGGTGTGGGAGATTGTCCTAGAAAGTACCAGGAAGGGAGTGTGGAAACAAGACATGAAAGGAGACAGTGAAGGGTGTTTTACGGAGCAGGTACCACTGTGGAGGCTCAGGACTTAATCCTGCAGGGGAGCACTGTAGACAGTGTGGAGTGATCCTCCCTGGAAGTGGGAAAGCTGGAGTATGAATGTTCCAACTCCCATCCATTATTGCCTGAAGCCTGTTCTTTGCGGGGGCAGAGGGGATTATCTCTCTGGAACTCTGTCCAGGCTGAGAGAAATCCCCCGAGTTTCAGACGCTGGCTATAGGGCATCAAGACAACCCAGTCAAAGAAAGCATGCGTGCACATAGGGTGGTGCTTCTGTCCTCAAAATCATCAGTGTCAATTGTGGTGTTACAGTGCCAACCTATGCAATGAGAACCTAAAGATGGATCTCAGCTGTCTTTTCTGTGCAGCTGCGTCCCCGACCTCCCTATGGTTTGCATCTCTTAACGTAATAGACGCTCTCATCTGACCTTTGAATCTAAACACCTTCTGACACGCTCCTCCCCCATTTACTGGTGCAACATCTCCCAGCCTCCTCCAAGTTTCTTCTCAGATTACGGATTTACTCCAAGGCATGTGTGACTGATAACTTTAAACATCTCCTTTCTCAGGAGGCAAAACAAAGTCTTAATCAACATGGTGAGCAAAGCTGGCTCTGGGTCTATATATTGCTTGGTTCGGCTTTTACAATCTTAATTAGCTGTCGCAATTTTAAAATACTAAAAGAGTTCACCTAAAAATTGGAATTCCCTTCTTCTCCCGAAGCATCAGATGATCTGGCAACCCCGACCCACATGAAGACCACACAAGGATCTGCTTGAGTGGGATAAAGACTGTCTCTCTGGACAGGGCACCTATTCTCCAGTTAAGTGCGTTCCCATCACCCATAGGCTCATTCCAGCCACCTGCCTGCTTCTCCAGGCATTGGAGATGAGAGACATTAGAGAGCCTGACATTAGGGATGAGAGAGAAGATTCTTAGAAGTTGTTGTTTTGATTAGTTACCCTCTGCCAGTGTCCTTGAAATCACACTATCTCGCGCATAATTATCCTTAGCCCTTACCTAACCTTCTAGCTCTGTAAGCGACTAAGATCTTCGTAGAAGGGATGATACAGACCATTATATAAACCGACATTTAATTTTCATTAGAATCGTCCTAGGTAGTGCTTGAACTTTAAATCCTATAAAGTAGACGCAAATCTGGGTTTGAAATAGAAATTGCCAGAAGAAGGGATGAGGAAGGCATTTAGCCACAGTAAGATTCATCCTTCCATTAGCTGTATGCTGGAGCCACCTGTTCTTCATGACTTGGAAAAAGAAGCTCTGAGTTATTAGGTTGTACGTGTGGGAGGCATACGGTCTACAGCAGCAGCTAGATTATTAATGGACTCCTATATTGAAGTGTTCACATCTTTGAAAGGCTAATTACAATATAATTTTAGTTTTAAAATATTGCTTTGCCAAGGGTGGGAGTTGTATCGTGTATTAGTAAGTGTTAAGTGGTACCTTTTTTTTTTTCAATCTTGGGGCAACTATCGGTTTGGTTATGATAATCGTTTAATATTCGGTTATTTCTCATGCTTTCTTCCTCAATGCATCTCACTCTTGAAACAGAAAAAGATGCTGCGTGTCTGTCAAATGCCAACAGCTACACTGGAGTTTTCTTGTGAAGAAAGCCGAACTGTTCATAGACTGACTAGGCTAAATCTCCTGTTTTTCTTTGCTGCCTGAGACCCATGATCTTATCAGCTGTACAATTTTAACATTTCGGGAAGGTAGATTGAAGTAGCTGTCTAATGAGCTAATTCTGGAATCCATACTACCATTCCCTGGTTATAGATGCACAAGTAGGGCTCCAGTTGATTGTAATGGGAATCACATGATTTTCAGATTCAAAGACCTCATTTAGAGTCCTTGTGTTGAAAGTTCTGTTCACTGCATATTCCAAACCCAAATGAACACACACACCTTCTACCCACGTATCCTCCCAATGAAAATCATGGTCACTTCAATGACATTTTAGTTTTACCAAATCGGAAAGAAGGAACCTGTAGAAAAGAACATGAATAGTGAGTAATTAGTGTTTTTATATGCACTGGGAAGAGCCTCAGGGAGAAAAGGTGTTTTTAAAGCGGCACCTATTCAAAGCAGAACTCTTCTGGACTAGGTCAGTCTGGTAGCTGTGGTCAGCAAGGGCTGTCCCTGGCATTGACATTGCCCATGACCCAGCATCTCTCTGTGACTGTCCAGACAAGCATTGTAGTGGCTAAGTACCTTGAATGATAAAAGGCTCAATTTTCTTCCATTACATTTTGCTGTATTTGATTTTTTAAAAGTCATTTTGCCTGAAGCGCTGGAATGAAGGAGAGAGGCAAGATGACCAATCTTAGACCATTCCCTTAGGCCAATCGTGTCATTCTCTTGCCTAGAGTCATACATTCTTCTGCACCGTGGATGGGAAAATTGACATGACTAAGCCCTAGCAATGAGCTGGGACTCCGCCACCCAATCCTCTGTGTAGGCAGTTGTTCCAAGTCCGATTATTGTGGGAACGGAAAGGTGCCCATAGAAACCAAAACAACATGACGTATCCTGTTGTCTAAGTATCCCAAGGCCAAGGATGTTCCCATATCTTTTTGAGCCTATGGCAGAAGTCCAGTCCTGCGCTCTTTCCTCACCCCAGCATGTTCTGACTGATACAGCTACCAAAGCTTAGTGCTACACCATCTGGTGGCAAATCCACCCTACCACCTTACCCTAGCCAAGCTCCCCCTCAATAATTGCTTACATATTTTCAGTTCTAACTTGTCACTCTGAGTCAGTATCTCACCCCAATTTGCTGTTATGTTTTATATTTAATCAAGAGTAAATCCAATTCTCTGCTACCCCAGCTTTAGCTGTTAAATTGCTGAGAGAGAAAAGAAAAAAAAAAAAACTTTCCCCACTTGTGTAAATTGTATTAGTAATATTGAAAGGGTCAGAAAGGATGGGGGGCGGTGAGGGAAATGCCAAGACTATGGGCTTATAAGAATTCCCAAGACCTGTAAGGTTATGATCATGAAGGAAGGAAAACAGTCCTTGCTGAGAATTGACTATGAACTACACTCTCCAATCTGGTTCTGCTTGAGCTTAAAGCTGTCTAGCATTAGCCACAGTTAAAGATGAGTCTGTAACCTTGAAAGAGAAGAATGTCAGATGGTCCAGGAAGAGATTGAACTCTGAACCTTATATACTAGAGGATATAGCTTGCACCTCAGAGGGAAAGTGAATAAGGTCATTTACACAAGTTGAAGATATAGGCAAGTCATTGAAGTGACCAATAAAGCAAACAATGTCTTTGTATTAAGGTCTCTTTGGGATCTTATTATAGTTGCAGAGTTTGGGGGTACAAGAAGAAGGAGAGATAAATTTTTAAATAGCTTCCCAGTTTCCATTCTGTCTCAGTCAGAAAGTATTAGCTGTAAGGGCTGCCCAATTTGTGGGTAACTGAGCCCTCAAGCTCTCTAAAATACAAGTCTCCCAAGGCAAGGACTCTGATGCTTGAGGCTCCTTCAATAACCTTCTTCAGTGCCTCAGGCTCTTAGGATATTTGTACAAAAGACCCAGGACATTCCACACTGATCTCCACAGGCCCCTGAAGCTTTCCAATGTATGGATGGATTCACTACTACAGTAAACGAGCGATGGGGCTCTTTCTTGTTTCTTCCTCTTTCTGGTTTTAAAATTGGGAAAGAATTGTCTGAGATAATTTCTTCGTCCCCTTCATCATTCCTACTTCCACTTGCATCCCATTTGCCATCTATATCACCAATGGCAACTCAACCCAAGGAACTAAGGTGCATTAATTATCGCTGTGCAAGGACCGAGGCCTAAATTTCTGTTGTGCAAAGGCCGGGGTGGTTATGAGGGGCTTTGTGTAACTGTTTGCATGTGGGAGCAATGATGTGTTCAACTTGTGCTACAATTTGTTAGTATAATCCCTGCCTTATGTGGCTAGCATGGAATCTCTTTTCCCTCGGGCTACACTACGTTAACGCCTAGAAAAAAAGTGGAGTTGCGAGGTAATGTCCTCCGACCCACAGAAACCAAGAGAGATCCATGGCTGGCCTCCACTTGGCACCCTTCTGAATTTGTAGTGAGCCAGGGAATCCAGGTCAAAAGATAAGAGACTTAGCTCCAGGTGCAAAGGTGTGGATGTTTAGCCAGGCGAGAAAGAAATGAGGTCAAAGAAGGTAAGAGATATAGATCAGTTACATATCACCGTGCCCTCTGGAACACCTGCCTGCTCAGGAAACGCCTTGGTATTCTCAAACTCTTCTCTCAGTGCTTCTGTGACCACTTTGTCCCCCAAAGACAGTGTGGCCCCTGCAGTCCCCTCAGGGAGAGGCTCACATGCCACTCAGTGGGTCTTTCCTCCCTCCCCCACCCCCAGCACTGTGGCTTTTAACCGCCTCTCTTCCCTCCTTTAAAAACTGCAGTGCAGGGCCGCCTGGGTGGCTCAGTCGGTTAAGGGTCCAACTTCAGCTCAGGTCATGCTCTCACGGTTTGTGGGTTCAAGCCCTGTGTTGGCGTCTGTGCTGACAGCTCAGAGTCTGGAGCCTGCTTCAGATTCTGTTGTTTCTCTCTCCCTCTCCCTCTCTCTCAAAAATAAATGAATAAATAAATAAAATAAAAAACCACGTATTTTTAGCTATCCATATTCCCCTATCCTGGTCTTCACTCTCCAATTTATCCAGGTAAATCCCAAGGTCCCCTGTTGAATCATTCTCTTGCAAACAGCAACTTCTGCCTTGGGTGGCCTTGGCCTTACTAGAATGATATCACCTCAACCACCTCTCTCCCTAGCACATACACCTGGCCAGCTCTGTGTGACTGGAAAATATTAAATGCACAGCCTCACATTTAGAGACACTATGCGTCTTTTAATTTGTGGCCTCCCAATTTTACCCAGAAATTACATTGTTGCCCCTAGGGAGTACAGATCATCCCTTGAGACCAGTAACTTTCCCCCACCTCTTTCATTTCTCCATACAGTTAGCTGATGCCCTTTTTCCACTCGCAAAATAAATACCATCTGAGCCAAAAACCTTCATCCTCTCGCTATCAAACATACAGACCTGAATGTTTCCTTCCGTTGTAAAGGAAACAGTGTCTTTGCTTACAGCCAAGTGGCATTCCTTCACTGGGACTCTGCTACCCATCTCCTCTTGCTTCTGCCAGATGTCACTCCTTAGTTATTATTTCTCTTTCCTGTACCATCAATTTCTCTTTCTCTGCTTGATCACTCAAACGTGCTTTAGCGGAGGTTCGTTATCTAATTTTTGGAAAGGTGACGCAATATTGTGATTTGTAAGAAATACATATTTGGTCTTCAGATAACTAAAATATATTTCTCATATGTGTTTGGTCTCCCTCCACCATTCCTGGTTCGCAGTTCCTAAAACCATTGGAGTTTCTTCTGATAAGGACAATAAAGATGTCTTTTGTTATGTTAATGAGGCAAAATTTTGGACCCTACTCAAGGGCAGGAACTGGTTGCCAGGAGGACCAATCACTTGATTAGAAGGTTGGAGCTTTCAATCCTACCCCCTCCCCCCCCACTCCCCACCCATCTCCTCTGGAAGAAGGAAGATGGGCTACAGGCTGAATCAGCCAATGGGCAATGGTTAAGCCAATCATGACTACACAATGAAGCCTCCATCAAAACCCAGAAGGGCCGGGTTCTGAGAACTTCTGAGTTGGTGGACATGGGCAGAGCCAGGAGAGTGAGTGGCATGTCTGGAGAGGACATGGAAGCTCCATGCTTTTCTGCACATCTCGCCCTCTGCATCTCTTTTATCTGGCTGTGAATCTGTACCCCTTATCCTATCTTTTGATAAACTGGTCGACACACGTTAAGTGTTTAGCTGAGTTTTGTGAGCCACTCTATCAAGTTTAGAGAACGTAAGGAGGCTGTGGGGGCCTCTGTAGCTGGTATATCAGCAGACAGCCTGGAGCTGAAGATTTGTGTCTGAAGGGGGAAGTTGCAGTAGTACCCTTAACCTGTGGAATCTGATGCCATACTGTTATCTCCAGGTAAATAGTGTCAGAATATGGTTGAGTTCTTAGACACCAGCAGAGAACTGCTTGATGTTGGGACAGGAGAGTGGGGGGAGACCCAATGTTGGAGTTGGGTCTGGGAACCCTAAAAGAGTTGGTGTCAGTGAAGTGATGCATTTACATCATTTAAATTTTGGAAGATATAAAATGGCGTACAGAGTAGAGTCTCCCTTTCTCAGTGCACTCAAATATCTTCCTTCTCCTCCCTATTGACAGCATTTGCACCTGCTGTATATCCTACTTGAAATATTTCATGCACATGTGTAGCTACATACAAATATGTATATTCTTTGCCCCCTTTTAAAAACAAAGCATATTTTTCTGCATTTACCTTTTTCACCTCGCAGTACATGTTGGAGATCGTTCCACCTTTGTTCATATAGGGCTTCCTCACTCTGTTTTACAGCTGTATCATTCCATTGTATGGATGTGTCATAACTTATTTAACCCGTTCAGTATTGAATCTCTTCTTAAAAATAAAGAAAAACTACAGCCTTCTGTGATCTCATTCCCCTTTCCCACATTCCCTTTTCCTCTTTGCATTCAGACTCCTCAAATATGCTGCTACACATGCTACACTATCTCTTGATCTCTCCTGCATTCTTCACCTAACTTCATTCTCTACTGAAATTGTTCTTTTTCAGGTTACTGGATTCAGTGACTATTTCTTTGACTTCATCTAACTTGAATTCTCAGGAGCAATGTTGATCACTTGTTTCCCACTCTTGTTTCCAAACACCATATACACCTCTGGTTTTTTTCTATCTTCCCGGTTATACCCTTTCTGGAGCTTTCTCTACCTACCTTTACTTTTTGGAGTACTTTAGGTCTTCTTATCCATCTACCTACCATCCCTAGGTGAACTCATCCTGAATTTTGGCTTTAAAATCACATACTGATGGCCTCCATATCTATATTTCAAACATAGACTTCTCTGAACTCCATATACACTTGCCTATTTAATCTTTTTACTTAGATATTACATAGGAGTCTTAAGCTAGTCTCAGAAACATAGTTCTTAATCCCCTTCTCTCTCTTCCTCCTCCTACCTAAGCCTATTCCTGAATCAAACTTCCTACCTAAGTAGACAACCCCACTATCCATCATCACTAAAGCCAAAAACCTATAAGCCCTCCATAATTCTCTGCTAGCTGTTCGGTCCATATCCTAGTCCTGTTCATTTTACCTGGAAACATACCCTAGCATTTCTACTTCTGTTCCTATTACCTACCACATCAAGTTACTATCCTCTCTCCCGTGGACTGCCCCAATAACCCCCTGGGGTCTCTCTGTTGCAGCTTCTGCCGGCTCCAATCCGTTTTCCTCAAGGAGCCAAAGTAATTCTCAAAAATGGCAATGGGATCAAGTAGATCAGATCATATCCCTTTCTTGTTCAAAACCTTACAGTGACTTTCTTTTGTATTTAGAATAAAATTGAAATTCCTTATGATGGCCAAAAAGATCCCACAAGAACAGTCCAGGGTCTCCCTAACCTCCCTTATTCTCCTAATTCCAGCCCCACCACACTGGCTTCTTTTATTCCCCCAGCTTCTCTGCCTGGAATGCTCTCCCTTTCCTCTGAGTGTTACCAGCTCGTTTGCATCCTTCAAACCACAGCCCCAATGCCACCACCTCAGAGAGGTCCTCCCTGATTTCTTCCTCTTCCTCCCCTGAGTGCCCTGGTGACACCCTGATTATCACCTCCACATGGAGTATCACATGCTAGCATTACCTCAGGTATTTGGTCACTATTTATTTCCGTCTCCCCACTAGGACAAAAGCTCTGAGGGGGCAGGGCCTAGTTGTCTTTTGCGTCTAGCCCCTGGCACAGTGCCTGGAATTTCCTGGAATCTCAATAATTCTTTGAAGACAGAATTGTTCCCTATACTATGAAATTGCTAAAAGAATTTGGTCAAGTATTCTGATTTTACCAAAAAATCTCATAAATATTATAGATTTTCAACCTCTGTGAAATTTTTGTTTTTTGTTTTTTTAACGGTCCCAAAATAAGCTTAGGACAATAAAATACATTCAGAAGTTGTTAACAAGGGATGGATTTTGCTTTATTTAAAGGCTTCATTTTTGGAAAATCCTTAATTTTACCTGTCCTACCACTTCATACAGCCATCTTAACTTTTAAAGCTCTTGGCTTTTTATTTTTCTACTTCAAGTATCTTTGTACGCTTTGATGAGAGAAAACATTAAATAAATTTTGTTAGGTGAGAGGCGTATTACTTCTCTGAAAAAGCTCAGAATTTACAGAGAAAAAAATCATTTCGAGGAGCTGGACAGCCAGCAGGGTCAAAGGCAAGATTACTAGAAATGGCACACGGGAGGCTGTATCTTGTCCTCCGATGTGCGTCTACTGTGGGCACGCGCTAAGATTTTAACTTATTTTAAGGGAACTCTTGGTCTTCCGGGATTATCAATGTCCAAATCACAACTTCCCACCACGTTTTCGCCCCTCCTTGTCTGTTCCCACAAAACGTGGTGCTCCCCAGAGCTTTCTTAATGCAAAGTCATGCATGCATAGTGGACTTCAAATAAATAAATCCCAGCCCGTTCACTGTTGTTTGTATCACAAAGCTCCCGCTGACCAGCTGGCACATACGTAACCTCTAAGGCTTCTGTGGCTTGATTTATTTTGCAGTCTCTTAATTCATACGTATGATGCCACTGCTTTATATTACAGGGGCAGGGCCATCTTTTCTATAAATTATGAAATCAGTTGGAAAGCCCGATTGCCTGTTAGTGAATGTGCGCTCCGTGAACATTAATCTCACACTGGGCTGCAGTCAACAAAGTCCTGGCATCGGGCCAACCCACCAGCACCGGAGCACTTTTGACTGCAAGTCAGGTTCACTGAGCTGAGCAAGTGTGGAAGATGGATTGCAGAGCAGCCCACAAGGCTGTGGTAGGATGCAAAGGACAGTAATGACTTTAGACTGAAGAAACTTGAGAAGGACTTGGCAGAATGGGTGCATGTAGACCATGGCAATGGAGAAGCAGCAGCAAAGGCCAGATCTTTCTGACGTAGAGGAATCCGAGAGAGTGGCGGAGACATCACAAAAGGGGGGCCAAGTGGCAAACCAGAGCCAGCCTCCAAGGAATATGGATCTGGGAGACAGAAACTAGCTGCCTAAGGACATCCAGGCTGCACACATCAGACCCAGAGAGGGGTGTGCGCGTCTGTGTGTGCACATGCACACAGGTACACCTACTAGAAATGAGGCCAGCTTCCTTCCACAGTCACCCCATTTGTCAGTGCAGTCATTATTTTTAAAGTCCTCTATAAATCTGAGGATTGCATTTTAAATTTGTCTATAAAAATAATACGTAGGGGGCACCTGGGTGGCTCAGTTGGTTAAGAGTCCGACTCTTGATTTCTGCTCAGGTCATGATCTCACAGTCCCGGGATGGAGACCCACATCGGGCTCTGAGCTGGGCTTCGAGCCTGCTTGGGATTCCCTCTCTCCTTCTCTCTCCTCTCTCTCTGCCCCACCCCCACTTGCACGCATGTATGCATGCTCTCTCTCAAAAGAAATAAATAAACATTAAAAATAAAACATACATAGCCTTTGCCCCTCCCCCAAACCACACATGCAAGCTCATAGGCACACATCGTCGTCAAGTGTATAGAGTAAAACATGGAATGTCACGACCTCCATTTACACCTCCCGACCTTATTCCCTACATACAACCAACATGAACTAAAGGTTTCATCAAGCTTTCCTCAGACTTTGGCTTTGTTCTCTTTCTCCAAGAAGGGCGTGCTTGGAACTCAGTGAGTGAGTGAGGGGAGTAGCTCTCCAGCCTCCGTCTCTGCACTCGCTCACCCCCCAGCCAACACTGGACTCTTCTTGCTGGAGCCTTGTTTGCTGCTAGGAAAACCCCAGTGGCTCTCCCCGGTGCCTACCACACGGCATCCACACCAGTCATCCGTCCTCAGCCCACCTTATCCAACCACATCCCCTCTCTGAGACTTCCGTCCAGCTACACCTGTCCACCTCATTCACCTTATCTGGCCTTCCCTGGGTTTCTGCCCATGCTGTCCTCTGCCTGGTGCACTGTCGTTGTCTCCTCCCACCCACCAATCTCTCCTCCCTTCTTTGCTCATTCTTTTGTTCCTTATTCTTCAATGTCCACCTCATACTCTCCTTCCTCGGCAAAGCACACCTGTTCCTCCAGCCCAGCAGCTCTCTCTTTTCCCTAAATACCTATTGAGTCACATGGCATTTATTGTTTTCTAATTATTTGTGGAGTGTTAATTCTCTCTGTTCCAATTAAAAAGAAATCTCTTGAGGTTAAGAAACTCGCCTTAACAATTCTGTTGGCCCCACAGAACCTTGGTATTCACGTTGAACGATTGGGAAAAGTCACAGTGTCCAGGAAATGCACAGGAGACCAAGAAAGTTTGCTTTCCACTCAGATACTTGTCTCCCCACTATTTTGTACACAGGGCTGGCTTTCACATTTCTGCTTTTGGTTTATGACCCTATAATCATTCCTTTTTATGTGGTCATTAAAATGGAGGTGAAATTACCTTCAGGGCAAGGCCACTAATAGGCTTGTTGGATTCACTGAGCCTCTCCTTTAGGGGATAAGAATGTGTGTGTGGGTGTGCGTGCATGTGTGTGTGTGTGTGTCCTAGAAATTTGGAAAGATACTTTCACTCTCAAAAATAAAACCAGCCCTTGGAAGTACAGCAGGTAGTTAAGGCTTACCTAAGGACTGAGACCCACTTGCTTTTAACTTTAAACAATTTCTTCCTTATGCCATTGTAACCACTTACGAAATGCTTTCTTTCTTCTCATTTAGCGTAGAAGAAAACTTAAAAGGGTAAATCTACTGATGTATGACATATGGAGGTCAAGATCTTACATAGATTTTTCAGCATTAAGGCAGAACGAATGGACTGCAAGATTACAAAGAAAACAAATTCAGAGCAGTAACCTTTCGAGAACTGCCAAATTGCTGGCAAGATGAAAACAGGGTTGCATTTGAGAAATTATGCCATGTTGTGCTTCTTGGAGAAATATACAGCACAGAGGACTATATGTGTTTTTGTTTGAAACTATTTTTAATATTCATAATGATACCAACTGAAGCAAATGTGACTATATGTAGAACATCCAGTAAATGGTAAGTAGTCGTCATGAGGAAGGGGGAAGTTATGTGGAAATAGAGGCTCTGGTGAAATGAGTATATTTTTGAAATATCAGACACATTCAGCCTGGATGCTGAAGATCACTGTGCAGGGTGAGAAAGAAGTCAAAAATTTGCCCAGAAAAACTCAGAAATCACAGCAAACAGAGGGCTTGATTCTCAGAAGTATGAAGGAAGGGAATATATAGAAGAAAATGTCTCTCTGCATATCATAAAAATAGCAAAATTTCCAGCATATGTTGCTATTTAACTTTTTTATTCTGGCAGACCATTTGTGACTAGTGATGGGTGGGGCTGTTCTTGCATGTATGTTTCAGCCAAGTATGATGAATGCTCAGAATATTTTTCCTGACCTTACATGAATTTACTTTTGGTTTTTTTCTCTCTCATGCGCCTTCTCCTGGTGTTTTCTATCAGATGGGGTTCCCAGGCAGCTCCATACAGGATCATATCAGAGATATATGGAGTAATTCCATTTAGATATAAAATTGACCCATTTCTGAAACGTGTTCCCTTATTTCCTTCATTTATTTTGGCATACGCGAGACAGCAAGCAAATAAGAACGTAAGTAACATAAGATTAATAAAGAAGCAAACACATACTAATAAAGATTTAACTCCTACATTCATTACTTCTTTCCAGGCTTTAAACAAATGTTACGTATAGGCTTTTTCATAGTTCAATCAGTGTATCATATCTTCGGGTCTATTTTACTTTCAGATTTATTTGCCCACTCGCATATTTCTACATAGTGATAAAGCTCACACATTTCCAATTTATAACACCCATTTGATATTCTGGTTCTTAACATACCACAGCTTGTTTAGCTGTTTTCCTTTGGTAGTGCATCTGAGTTATGGTCAAATTTTTACTATTATATACACCAGTGATTCAGATGTCTGGGTAAGATATCACGTATTAATTTCTTCTTTAGATTATTTTTTAAGGAATTTTCAAAACTGGAGTTCCTGCAAAAAGGAAATGAACTATGCTTCAAAAACTCCCATGACCTACATCCAAACTGTCTTCCAGAAAGTTTACAACGTGTTGTGCCAATAGCCATTGAAAGTGTGTTTGTTTTCCCATATCCCTTATAAAATTGAACTTTCTCACACTTACTTATCTTTGCTAACTTGAGGAATTCATTGAATGACTTTTTATTCATATTTCTGTAATTTCAAAAAAGGCTGTGATTTTTTAATGTAACTATTTATAGAATTTATTGCTTCGTATACTGTTCATCTCCTTTGAACGTTTACTAACGTCTATGTTTATATGAATTTTTATGTTTTTGTAATAGAGACAGTAGAAAACAGGGGTTGCAAGCATGGCTCTGAAGCCAAACTCCTGGATTGGAATTCAATCTCTATCACTTATTAGGAAGTAAACTCCAGCAAGTTCATCAATCATTCCGTGTCTCAGTTTTCTCCTTTGTAGAATGGTGATGATAATAGCATCTACTCACAAAGTTGCTTTGAAGATTAAATAGGTCATTACATGTAAAGTGGTTAGAACAGTGGCAAGCAGATAGTAAGTCTATGTAAATGTTTGTTTACTATTATAAATAAGCCTTTGAGTTAAAGTTATTTTTCCATTCTGTTTCTTTCTGGTGTTTATTCTATGACACTTAATTGAATATAAAAGAGATATCCAAGTATGCCCTTTTATTGCTAGGAAAAGTATCTTATCACCACTCTTTGATGATTTGCACTTGGTGGACTACTGGGATTAGAATCCAAGCGAAGGTAATATTCAGAATACTTGTAATTAAAGAATAACTGTTTTAGAAAACAATCAAGATATTTAACAACTGACAACATTTAACAGTGATTAACAATTGTTTCAAGAGTCAATCAAAATATTTAGCAATGATAGAAATTAATCAACCAGAACAAGGCACCCTCCAATCAGAACAGTCAGAAGCTGGCATCAGCCTGTGAAAACATACTTGATAAATACTATCCCTGCATTCCAGGTAACCTTTTTTTTAACTTTTTAAATGAAGTTTCTTTTTATTTACTTATTCTTTGAGAGAGAGGGAAAAGGAGAGAGCACGTGCATGTGTGAGAGTGGGGGGAGGAGCAGAGAGAGAGAGAGAGAGGGAGAGACAGAGAGAGAGAGAGAGAGAGAGAGAGAATCCAAAGCAGGCTCCGTACTGTCAGAGCAGAGCCTGATGCAGGGCTCGATCTCACAAACCATGAAATCACAACCTGAGCTGAGATCAAGAGTTGGACACTTGACTGAATGAGCCACCCAGACATCCCTCCAGGTTAACTCTTCAGTAGTGTTAGGCAATTATTCAATTAACATGTATTTAATAGCAAATTCTTTCCAAAGCATGGTATTACTTCTGATTTGCAATGCAGTCACTTCTCCTTTTAAGAGGGATATTTAGGTGATTTAATTGTGTTCAAAATACCTGTCCTTTACTTTTTACTTCTAGTTAAAACATCTAGCTATAGCTACTCTCATTAGTACCATACTAATTGGAAATAATGCCAGGGATAAGCAACGTACAGCTTGCTATGGAGTCTTCAAATGGAATATTTAATGTATAAAAACCATTTACCCCACACAATATTGATTAAGAGATTGTCACAAGGCTAACACTTTCTGATAAAACGTGAAGAAGACATTAAGAAATCATATTTTTCACAAATTATAATAAATATTGAGATGTTTGGAAGCCGTCGGCTGTTTGGAATGAGCTTTTTACTTGTCATTGTATAGACAGCTATGGCCTCTGGTTATCAAAAAGGACATTGAAAGCAAATGGAATACAGTCTGCCAATTGGTGTTACAGAGTTCTATCATCGCAAGCGCCTACTCCATTGATATTTGCCATTTTTTTTTCTCAGAGAAGTGAAAAAATAATTACAAGCTGTCTCTTTGGCTTATATATGGTTTGTACCCCCATTTCTTTTTCCATCTCTTAGTTCTGAAATTTCAATAACTGCTTCTTACTAGTTGTATACTGCTGGGCATGGTGCTCTGAAAAAGTTAAATAAAAAGAGAGCTGCATTTTCCAATCATATTAGCAAAGATTCCAGGACCACATATTATGAGGAATATTATGACTTTGCTCATCACACTTTCTGCATTCTGTCTCGTCCCTTTCAAACTTAATTGACGTATTCCATTGTGTGCACATTTTCCTAACACTTTTGAATTTATCTGTCGGAAATACAATGTGGACCATCCTGTTAGAGAGGGACCCCCCTCAGTACTCTGAGAAGCAGACGAATAAAGATGAGACATGATACATGAGATCCGATAAATGCAAAAGTTACCGTAAGACATATGGCCCAGCAAGATCACGCCTTGACAATGGCTGATCAACGGGGTTAAGATATTCTAAGAAAGCATGTGTCACCGTTGTGGAATCGGCAACCTAGAAACCCAGAAAATGAGTGTGAGCAGCTATATGTCAGGGTTCATGTTAGTCATCTGGGAAAAGGGGCTCACTGAGCAGATTGAAAGTGTATTAGATGAATCCCCAAGGAGCAGAGGAGTGTATTAGTTAAAAACAAACCACAAGCCTGTGTTCAAATCCCAATTCTACCACCTATCAGTGACTTCAGGTAAATTATTTAACACCTCTGGGCTGGTTTTCTCATCTGTAAAATGGGGATGATAATACTACCACTTACTTCCTGGGTACTGAAATAAGTTCACATATGAAAGCATTTAGAATGCTGCCAAATGCACACGGAGCGTAGAAGCTGATAATGAGTGGAGGCTTTAGAATGTACCTAATATGTAGTAAGCACTCAATAGCTGTTAGCTGTTATTTATATTAATAATAAATATCATTGTGCTTTAATGACATAATCACATAAAGGGACCCTTTGGTTCTCAAGCGTCTTCCCGTGCAGACTCGCCTAATGGAAAGGATATGCTGACCTATGAAAGTGACTCTCCAGTTAATGACATGACCTGAGCTGTCTTGGAAATTAATCTTCTGCTGTATATACATCATTTTGTTCTGAGTTTGATTCGTGTGACTCCTTCTGACAAAACAAGATCTGCTTTTTGGAAGCACAACGCTAAAAGCCAGACTTCAGATAGAGATGAGTCCGTTAAGGCACCATCCCTTTGCTGCCTTCTGCCTGAGTGACAAGAAGACTACAGCAAGTCACAGTCATATCCTCTAGGAAACTACTCAGGACATGACACCTGTTGAGCTCGCATGAGAAAGCTCTGACAGAGACGAAAAGGTTAGTTGATCCGTGAGTGCACAACCCCACCCCCTCAGGTCAGCAGTTGCGGACCGTGAGAGTTTTAGGCTGCACGATCACTTTGAACCTGAAAATCAGACAGACCTACAGAATGACGTGTAGCCAAAGTGCTTTTCGGTTAGCATTAGGTAGTTGCTACCCGAAGAACTGCTTATTCCAGAGAAGATGTGGCATCTACAAAAATGTACAGTGCTTTTTGTTCTATTCATAGTGGTTAAATAATTTATTTTGTTGTATTGGCTACATTCCCCTAGTGGCAATAATTTGACATGCATGGCAGTTAAATATCTGCCAAGCACCCCACGGGTTGCGGGGAGTCTGACAAAAGGTCACCGAGTCCGCTGGAGGTTTGCTGGAATAGTGAGGCAGGGCCTCTGCTGAAACTTTTGCTGGAAACCCCCACTGGGCTGATATGTGTTCTATGGCCTTATTAGTTTAAAATTTAATAATTTTTCAGCACTTATTGTATCTACTACAAGCTCCCAATGAAAAAGGAAAAAAAAAAAGCGAAGACCTTTTCTCTTGCTTTAAAGTATAATACTTTTACAAAATGCTATTGTTTGAAACCAAATGCCAGGACAATGATGCTGGGGGCTGGGTGACAGCTGCTGGCGGAACTCCAGGGAAAGGGCGGAATGGCAACCTGGCTTCTCCTTCCCAGAGCCCAGGCCCATTTATGAGTAATGAGAATCGGCTCCGGGGGCTGAGGATGCTGTCATGATCCAGAGAGCCAGGGTGCTGGGCTCATCACATGTACGGCAAGACCCGGCATTCTTTCGAACCCTTGAAGATAAACAATGGGTCCTCAGTTGAACGTTTTGTCTTCTCTGGCTAAATATCCATAATTCATTCATCATTCCTCTTAAATGATGGTTTAGATTCCATTATTAGCTCGATAAGAGTCACCTGGAGGACCCTTTAAACTAGCCGGATCCTCTGTAGGTTTTAACCCTCAAACATAACTGACAACTTTTAAGCTATCTTGGGCCTGGCCAGAATCATATAAGAATTGCTAAGGATTCTCACACCAAGGGTAGACCCCCAGACCCAGAATACATGGGATCTTAACCTCAGCAGCTGAAGGGAGGGGACTGTATCACTTAGGCCCACCCATCAAAGTGTCGGCTGACCACCTTTCTCTGTTGGCTCCAGAAGGTCCTCTGAAAGGGATGCATGTGCTTATGTGACCCAGACTTCGAAAAACACAGTCAACATTCACCTTAAACTTGTCATACTAGGGACAGAACAAAGACTTAAGTGCATTCTGTCAAAATACAGGAGTTAAACTTAAGAGGATAATAAAAACAAGAAAGGAGTAATAAAACTGCCAACTCCTCCTTTTTCTCCAAGCTCTATTTAGGCAAAATTCTATTTGTTCTCTTACGGAAAGAGAAGCCTGTCCGATTTAAGGGCCCAAGCAAACAAGAAACAGGACATGTTAATTGAAGGAATTATTGTAAATCAAAGTCTGAGTGTGAAATTACATGCTTCATAATTTTACACTTAAGTGAAGTGCATTTCTGTCCATGCTTGTAAAGACAAAGAATTTTCCTCGTGTCTGACATATCAAATACCAATAACCTTACCACATAGGAGCCAGAGTGTAAAGTTGGATGATTCTGAAAGCTTTTTTATTGTAGTGAACGTGAGGATGTGCAAAATGCATCGTCACTCCATTATGCGGGCATCTAGGTGTTTGATCATTCATCAACACCCCTGAAAGTGTGACTGAAGGCAATAGAGTACATAAAAGAAATGTTGTAGTTCTAAAAAAGTTTAAATATAGAGGGGCGCCTGGGTGGCTCAGACAGCTGAGCATCCGACTTCGGCTCAGGTCATGATCTCGCAGTCTGTGAGTTCGAGCCCCGAGTCAGGCTCTGTGCTGACAGCTCAGAGCCTGGAGCCTGCTTCGGATTCTGTGTCTCCCTCTCTCTCTGCCCCTCCCCTGCTCATGCTCTCTCTCTCTCTGTCAAAAATAAATAAACATTAAAAAAAATTTTTAAAGTTTGAATATAGATATCTACATATCTATATTTATGTATTTACTTATATTTATAGATATCGATTTCAGAATGAAAGTATTGTGACCTAAAATATTATCTTATAAAATAAATATCAGCTAAATGAATCCAGGCACAACTTGATGAAAGTCACTATACTGTATGAATTTGCGACACGAGTGCAAAATAAGTGTCAGGAGAACATAAAACACTGGTACTTAATCATTTTGAACTCCTCTTAAAAAAAAAGTCAGTGGTAGATACAATCTAACTGTAATATGAGGACTGCTTAATATCAGCCCTTCAAACATCAGGACTGATTAATACAATAAGGGACAGAGCTCGCAAAAGAGCCAAGTGGGGGAGGAGTGCCAAGAAGAACAGCTCTGTTCTACTGACGGGCATGTATTAAGCATCGTATAGCTGATGTTCCAATTGGCCCTGAATTATTTCTCTGTAACAGCAAAGTTTTTCTGAGCCACCTCTAGGCTTTCCTTCAGTTTCTTTATGACAAATGGCTTCTTAAAATTAAAACTACAGAGATGGTATGGTAATCAGAATGTAACAAGAATGTGCAGTCTCTCTGTGTCAAACTAAACAGTCTTGAAGTCAGCGTTCCTCAAGGTGGGGTTCCAGACCACTGACGTTGGAACCCCCTGAAAGGTACCTTGTTTGCAAACAGTATTCCTAATTCCTATCCAAGACCTAATGAATCAGTCTTTCCCGGTATGAGGATGGGGCCTAGGCCTTTTCAATAAACCCGCCAGGTGATGCTCTTACACACTAAATCTTGACAAATAACCCTTAAAGGAAGGGACTTAGACTTGGACTTGGGACTTGGACTTAATTAGCCTTATATAAATCAAGTGTTTCACTGGTGCACAATAGAATCCTCCGGGGAAGTTTAAAGCCACACAACCACGACTGCACTTCATCCCCAGAATGTCTAATTTGGTTGGCCTGAGATGAGTCCTGGGAAGCAGCAATTTTTTTTTTTAATTACACACGTTATTCTAACATATAACTAAGATTGGATGTTCACAAGAGCCAAAGAAAACAAGCGTCTTTCAACAGATGAATGGATAAACAAAATGTGGTATATACATACAATGATATACCTTTTAGCCATAAAAAAAAGGAGTCAAATTCTGATATATACTACAACATGGATGAACCTCGAAATCATTTTGTTAAGTGAGATAAGTCAGATACAACAGGACAACCATTGTATGATTCCAATTATATGAGGTAGAGGCAAATTCGTAGAGAATAGAATGAGCAATTCATACAGACAGGAAGTGGAATCGAGATAACCAGGGCCAGGGAGCAGGGGAAAATGGGGAGTTCGTGCCTACCGGTTACAGATTTTCTGTTTGAGGTGATAGAAAATTTCTGGAAATATGTAGTGCTGATAGCTACACAGCAATGTGTCTAATGCCACAAAATTTACACTTAAAAATGGTTGCAGTTGTGAACTTCATGTTATGTATCTTTTACCACAATCAAAAAGGCTTTAAACCATATTAGCTAGGATTGCGAATCTTTGCATCTAACACATACAGGGGAAGCAAACCAGCTGCCAAAGGAAAAAAAAAATTGGGCTTGTCACTCCTTTAGTAAAAGGGGTTTACCAACTCCCCACTGATCATGAAAAAAGGTGAAATCCTTCACGTAGCCTACAAAGCCCTCCAAAGTTTGGCCCTGGACTACCCACCCAACATCCTCTCTCATATCCACCCTCCATCCTCTGCTGCAGCTCTAACTCCAAACTGAACGATGAGCAATCGTCAGAATACCATTTTGGATGCACACATCCATGCTTTTCCCACATGCCGTTCTTCCTTTCTGCAAAGCAATCTCCTCGCCAAAGACTGCTGGTGCAGCTCACCAATTAAGGCCGTGATGTCAACCCTGGCTGCATATTAAAATTTCCTACAGAGCCTTTTAAAACTAAGCATGCCTGGGCCCCTCCTTAGGCCAGTGAAATCAGTCTATTTCAGAAGTGGGAACGGAGCATCGTTTTCTTAAACGCTCCCCAGGTGATTCTAATGTGTGAGTGTGACTGAGAACCACTTCTTATTACTCAACGTGTGGTCTGCTGACCAGCAACCTTGACATCATCTTGGAGCTTGTTAGAAATGCAGAATCTCAAGACTCATCCTAGACTTAACTGGTTCAAAATCTGCACTGTGACAAGATCCGTAGGTGATTTCTTTGTTCATTAAAATTTGGGAAACTCTCTTAAGCTCATCTCAGGACTCTCAGAAGCCTTCCAGGGCCCTGTAGCCTTGTTGACCACTTGTGCCAGAACATTGCTCCGTATGTGCACTTCTCTCATTGTACTGGGATTTTGAGATCTTGAGGTAGAGACGTTTTGTCTTTACGTCTCCAGTAGATAGCAGGACATCTGGCTTCCATAAATAACTGCTTGAATTAAATTTTGAAAGTAACAACTTCATAATTAACATTTCAAAGATAATGATAACACTCTAACCGTAAAGAATAAGGCATGGCAGAATAAGAGAGCCCACCTGTGGAGCAACTATTCTGTGTCAAGATCATCAAACATGGAATGTCCACCTTTACAAGAGCTCCACAGGATAAGCATTACCATCTCCATATTATAGATGGAGTCAACGAAGCTCCAAGATGAGAAGACATTTGGTTACAGAGCTGGTGGGTGATAGGAGAGGTTTGAACCCAACTCTGCCTTGTTTTACAGCCAGTTTTGCTGAGCATCTAGCAATTTATTTTTTTTTAAGTTCATTTATTTATTCTGAAAAAGAGAGAGAGTGAATGGGTGAGCAGGATAGGGGCAGAGAAAGAGGAAGACAGAGGCTCTGCTCTGTCAGCACGAGCCCAGTGTGGGGCTTGATCCTATGACTTCGAGATCATGACTTCAGCCGAAACCAAGAGTCAGGCATTTAACCGACTGAGCCACCCAGATTCCCCATGAGCTTCTAGCAATTTAAAAAGCCAACTCTCATTTTGGAACGTCCTGAGTGTCCCTTTATTCTCTTCTTTACTCCCTCTACCTGTCCTTATCATCTCATTGTATCAGTGAGTGTGACCTTCTCCTTTTGTCCAAATTCATCTCCCCACTGGACCTTTTCTCTCAGTCTCTATTTTTCTCCCCCTCGATGACTTACCTTGTCCCTCAACTGGGATTGAAGTACATTTTGGACTCTTGTTTTAATTATCAAATGTCTTTTCTCTTTCTAAAATCCAATATCAGGTCAATTACATTCCTCAGTAAGTATTTAAGATCTCTGATAAGTCCTCTTCTGCTAGGACTTAAAGTAGGTTATAGATTAAAATACAATCTGGAGGTAATTTTAATTGAAAGTAAGAAATTTTACTGTTGCTCCTCCTCGGTTTGATTTTATGCACAAGATAGAAATTGTAAGCCTAAATGAAGTTGCTTTTTGTTGGAAAGGAAGGCTCCAAGGACAGCTCTTGTCTTTCTTTGCCCTTCAACAGAAAAGGAACACAACTCAGCTTCCCTCCCTTTTCTTCTGTGTATCAAACTCCAGATTAGGTGGGAACATTTATTTGAGAAACAAAATGGCTTATTATTTATCTAGGTGTCATGTATAAATATCCAGCTTCACTGATAACTATAACAAATTTTGTAACCCAGTCCACAAATACATATTTTTCTTTGAAAGAATTTTTTATTAAAAAAAAAGTTATTTAATGTTTATTTTTGAGAGAGAGAGAGAGAGAGAGAGAGTGAGAGCAAGTGAGGGAGGGGAAGAGAGAGAGGGAGACACAGAATCCAAAGCAGGCTCCAGGCTCTGAGCTGTCAGTATAGAGCCCCACACAGGGCTTGAACTCACAGACTGCGAGATCATGACCTGACCTGAAGTTGGAGACTTGACTGAGCCACCCAGCCACCCCTCTTTGAAAGAATTAAAAAAGAAAATAGAACATTTCAAAAACTTCCTAAGAGAAAACAATGGTAACACTAAGTTAAGCAAAATGTCAAGACTAAAACACCCCATATTTAATATAGAACAACAATTCCTTTGCTGGAATAGAATTTGAACGGAAAAGAAATAGCAGTGTGATATATAGCCTGGTATATTCAAATAAAGATTACCACGATATTTTATGATAGCACTGTAAGGCCAAATGAAAGAAAATTACTGCAGGGTTGAGTCTCCACAATGTCAAAATAACAAACTAGCTATGGTAATTCAAACCCAAACAGTATTACCTAAGATGTACCCTGTACCCTCTTGGGGTGTCTTCTCCTCTACACTTCTTAGTGAGAATTGTCTCCTCTTTGTAGAGTTGGCCATCACTGTAGGGTGACCAGATTGTCCTTATTTGTCCAGAACTTCCCCAGTCCTAGCTCTTCCCCTTGCCCTGAAAAGCCCTCAGTCCCAGGCAAATGCAGTCACCCCGCCTGTCAGTCATGTGTGTGCCTGACCATACCCCCCATTTGCATGTTCAGGGGTGATAGTCTGACTCAAACTGAGGCAGTTGCACAATGTCTCCGGGTAAATCTTTCTTCTGTGCGCAGGTCTGGACTGAAAGGGATGTAAACCAGGTCTAGAGCGGCCAGAGCACTGCGCGAGAAAGCTGGCTGTGTGTACTTTCCCGGGGCAGTACATCTAAGGGGGCACCATTCACAATGCGGATGTTCATTTGACACTTTTTTCAGCAGTAAAAAGTCTTGTTACTACAAAATCAATATATTATGACAATTTTCTGACTGATGGAATTAAAGTGTATTGAGGAAGGAAGCCTATTTCTAATTGACACACGAGTACCATATGGGCTGGTGGCTTTGCTGGAGGCAATTGTGTTTGGTGATATGCATTAGGGGAAGCCGAGAAAGCCACTCTGTGCAGAGAAGGGAGGACGAAGACGCCAAGAGCATAAGCAAAGACCAGAGCCCACATGTGTAAAGGCGGGGGAGTCTGTCTGCCTCAGTTCCTTATTCCAGTCTTCCCCTCTGCAGCCTGACTGCCTCCTTAGGAAGATATTCAGACAACTTATAACAAAATCTTCCTTTTCGTTTACATCAAATGCATGGATTCTGTAACTGAGAATCAATAGAGTTAATAGATGCAAATTCTGTAATTTGCATCTGAAAGTTAAAGACATGAAAATAAAACAAACACGTTATGTGACAAAATTGCTCACTTTATTTATTTTCTGAAATGACCAGAAATTTTAATAACAGTACTTTATCTTCTCCATGTAGACATAGCCTCTGAGAAAAAAAAAAATAATAACGAGTTGGGGCACCTGGGTGGCTCAGTCAAGCTTCCAACTTCAGCTCAATTCATGATCTTGTGGTCCATGAGTTTGAGCCCCGCGTCGGGCTCTGTGCTGACAGCTCGGAACCTGGAGCCTGCTTCAGATTCAATGTCTCCCTCTCTCTCTGCCCCTCCCCACTCACCCTCTGTCTCTCTCTCTGTCTCTCAAAAATAAATAAACATTAAACAAATTTAAAAAATAATACATTATTAGAGAAATCATAACTGGGAAAAACATTTTAAGTGTATATTGCCAACACACTTAGTGAATAATAATAAAGACATCTGCGAGTACGGTATTAATAGCAAGTACCCTTTGGATGTCTGTAAATAGATATTATTAAATGTTAGTAATATAACAAATTTTGTATAAGAACTTAGCCTGATGGGTAAAGATGTCATTACTAGCAAAGAGATTAAAAATGAGCATCAGATTTGTTTCTCTCTCTCTTTTAGTGATGGGCATATAATGTCATCCTTGAGATGGTGAAACGAAGGAAGTCTTCAATTAAACCCTTGATGAGTAACTGCAGAATATCCATTCCGTTTCAAATTCTTTTTATGATAAGTCTTGATATTTTCCAAAGCATATTGTTTGTGCTGCATCTCATGTAATATCTAAAGTCTATCACATGACAGGTAATTCAATCGTGAGACTGCAAGGTTTCTTTTCTATTAAATCACTACTAATGGTAATACTGTGTATTTCGAGAGGGCTTTTCTTTAAAAGTAGGTTAGAGAACGTCTTGTTGATCTGCTCTGGGAAGATACATGCAGCACCCATGTTGTGCACAGGAAAAAGAAATGTTTCTAACGTATTCTAAAGAAAGCCACTTTCTTCAAACCTTTACTTACCAATATTATACATTCTGTAGCAAAACAAAATGAGCTCTGCGTCTCCTGGCATAATTGAAAAGCTTATTTTTAAATGCCATATGTTACTATGATTCACGCTGTGTTTTTAATGATTATCGCACATGCAAGCAAAATGCTATATTAGTTTCATATTCATGTAATTCCCGATAATCACAAATACACACACAATGAAAGACAGGAACAATATTAGGGTGCCAGAGAATCTCAAAAAGTTCTCTAATCTCGCATCTCATCTTTATAGACAATTGAACTTAAGTCATCCAAGACAGATGGTAGCATTTCCTTTTCAATTTAATAAATGCTTTATGGAGTTCCGCAATGCCACCTAAACTACAGAGGATAAAAGAAAAGTTGAAGAACCTGATTCTGTTCTTAAGGAATATACAATATTTTTTCCCAAGAGGTAGAAAATAAATAATAGTATGGTAGTGTTGTGTATATCTCGGAATGGCAGACAGTAAAGGCTCTCAAATTTTAGCATACATCAGAGTCCCTTGGCAGGTTTGTGAAAACAGAGATTGCTGGGTTCCTACCTCCCATTTCTGATTCAGTAGGTCCAGGGTGGGACTCAAGAATTTGTGTTTTCAACAAGTTTCCAAGTGACGGTGACATTGCTGGTTCCCAGACCTCATTCTGGGAACCAATGCAGTAAAATATAGGGATTAACAATGCAGGCTGCGGAGTTCAAGTGCAGAATTTGGGTACCAGCTGCATAATATTGCAGAAGCTATTTATTCTCATTGACCCCATTTATTTGCCTGTAAACTGGAAACAATAATAGCGCTTGCCTCAAGTATTATTATGGGGATTAAATGAGATAATGCTTATAAAGCCAGGACGGTGCCTGGCACATAGTAAGCACACAACAAATGTTCATTATTAAAGCTATTTTTTATTAGCAGTTTCCACACCAGTTCTCAAACCAGTACTGGTATGTGGGAAAAAATTATATGTATATGATAGTACAAAATTATAAAGTGTCTTTTTTTAGAAACCATTTTTCTTTTACTGTAAGATAACATACTTCCTAATTTTTGGTACTGGCGCGTGTTTACGTCTATGAAAATAATGGTGATAGGAACTGGCATTTCCTTACTTGAATGATAAAAGCTTGACCATACCATAACTATTACCCTCCCCCATTATAATTTGAGCTTGAATTAGGAAAAAATCAAGAAGAGTTAAAATCGGGGGCTTCCCAAGAGGGCCACCACGACTGTCGTCCAGATTACAACACCAGGAAGGCCACAAATCTCGGAAAGAAGAAAGGGAGCTCCTGTAGGACTGATGCTCAGTTGTGGCAAGAGCAGCGGTCACAGGAAGGGGTCAGAAGGGCAGTGGGCAAGAATGGAGTGCACAAAACACAATGCTGGCTCTGTTTGCCCCACTCAATGTAACAAGACAAGGAACTGCGATGTGCCTGGGTGGCCTCCATGTGACCTCCCCTAATAGGTCAACGTACAGTGCAATGCACGCATTTGTGTTGCCATGGCAACTTTAAGGCAACCCTATCTCAGGACCTAACCTGAGAAGTCAGAGACTAGACCCTGTCCTGACCTCTTGACTGATGATTTTTCTGACAGAGGGACTTTATTGATAAAGCCGGACTTAAACTCCAAATTCGTTCTATTCTGCCAGAGTGGGGTGCAGGTTATCCCCTGGGTTTAGGGGATAGGCCCCGTGTGGCAGTCAAATGTTTCTGTCTCTGCTACCTTGGTCCATATCTGACCATCAGGCAAAAGACAGGTAGACCATATGAAGCTCTCAAAGATAAAATACAATTTCTGTCGATATTTTAGCTTAACTGTTTTGGCTCTAATTAACCATACTTTCATGCTATTAGATTAGAAAAAACAATCTAAGCAAGGATTTTGAATAAATATTTTCTTAAGTTCCATTCGAACCTCTTTAGTGGATGTCAGGAGTTGGAATCAGGGAGATGGTAAAATTCAGGAGAAGGGTGAAAGTTAGTGATACCTTTAGGGCTTACTAATAGATAATAACCGACTGTTTTGATGATTCAATATTTTGAGTATAAAAATGGCTACCCAAATCAGCCATAGCATACCCCAGACAGACCTGCTTCATGGTAGACAATCCCAGTAACTAAAGCTCATTAAAAAACATTGTTTTAGGGAGATGGGAAAAAGTATCTGCAAATCATATAGCTGAGAAAGGGCTAGTGTTCAAAATATAGAAGGAATTCATCTAACTCAATAGCAAAACAAACAAACAAACAAATAACTCAATTACAGAATGGGCAAAGGACCCAACTAGATATTTCTTCAACGTATAAATGACCAACAGACGTATGAGAAGGTAATCAACATCACTAATCAGCAGGGAAATACAAATCAAAACCACAATGAGATATCACTTTACACCTGTCATATGGCTATTAGTAAAAAATAAAAGATAACAAGTGTTGGCAGGGAAGGGGGAAAAGGGTATCCTGGTACACTATTGGTGGGAATGTAAATTGGTACAGCTATCTTTTAAAAATGGGTGGCAGGGTGCCTGGGTGGCTCAGCCGGTTAAGCATCTGACTCCTGATTTCAGGTCAGATCATGATCTCACTGGGTTTGTGAGATTGAGCCCTGCATGGGGCTCTGCACTGACAGTGCGGAGCCTGCTTGAGATTCTCTCTCTCCCTGTGTCTCTGCCCCTCGCCTGCTTCCTCCCCCTCTCAAAATAAATAAATAAACTTTTAAAAAATGAATAGGGGCCCCTGGGTGGCTCAGTCGGTTAAGCGTCCGACTTCGGCTCAGGTCACGATCTCACAGTCTGTGAGTTCGAGCCCCGCGTCGGGCTCTGTGCTGACAGCTCAGAGCCTGGAGCCTGCTTCGGATTCTGTGTCTCCCTCTCTCTCTCTGCTCCTCCCCCAATGCTCTGTCTCTCTCTGTCTCAAAAATAAACATTTTTAAAAAAAGCATTTAAAAAATGAATAAAATAATAAAAACAGTGTGGAGATTTTTAAAAATACTAAAAATAGAAGTACCATATACTCTAGCGATCCCACTTCTGGGTATTAATCTCAAGGAATTGAAATCAGAATCTGGAACAGATACATGGACTCCATGTTCACCGCGCATGATCCAAAATAGCCAAGATATAGAAACAATCTAAATGCCCATCGACAGATGATTGGATAAAGAAAACGTGGTATGGGGGTGCCTGGCTGGCTCAGTCAGTTAAGTGTCCTACTCCTGATTTCAGCTCAGGTCATAATCTCACAGTTTGTGAGTCTGAGCCCTGCATCGGGTTCTGTGCTGGCAGTGAGGAGCCTGCTTGGGATTCTCTGTGTGCCTCTCTTTCTCTCTCTCTTAAAATAAATAAATATGTTAAAAAAAAAAAAAAGAAAATGTGGGATGGATATACAGTAGAATATTATTCCGCCTTTAAAAAGAAGGAAGTCCTGCCAATTGCAGTAACATGGATGGACCTGCAGGACACGATGTTAAGTGAAAGAAGCCAGTCACACAAAGACACATACTGAATTACCTCACTTCTATGTGAAGTCTACAACAGCCAAACTCAGGGGCGGCTGGGTGGCTTAGTCAATTAAGCGTCAACCTCAGCTCAGGTCATGATCTCACAGGTCATGAGTTTGAGCCCCGCGTCGGGCTGGGTGCTGACAGCTTGGAGCCTGGAGCCTCCTTCGGGTTCTGGGTCTCTTTCTCTCTCTCTCTTCCCCTCCCCCACTTGTGCTCTGTCTCTCTCTCCCTCTCAAAAATAAATAAATAAACTCAAAAAAATAAAATAAAATACTCAAACTCATAGACGTAGGGAGTAGAATGGAGGTTACCTGAAGCTCAGGGGAGGGAGGATTGGATAGGTGATGATCAAGGGGTACAGTAACAGTTGTGCAAGATAAATTCTGGAGATCTACTATATAGCATAGTGCCTGTAGCTAACAATAATATCTCATTGTATATTTAATATTTGCCTGATGGCACATCTTATGTTAAGTGTTCTTACTACAAAAAAGAAAATAATAATATTAAGAAGCGGAGAAAATTTTGAGAGGTAATGGGTATGTCCATGTCCTTACCGATGATGGATGCTTATCACCAAACTAAGAAATTGTATACCTTAAATATGGGTGGCTTTTTACATGTCAATCATACTTCAAAGAATGGTTTTAAGAAAAAGAATGAATGAAAAGCGTTGTCTTAGTTTCTCCCAAAGCCAATCCTGAGACAAAGATCTGGGTGCAAGTAGTTTATTTGGGAGATGACCCATGAAACGTGGTGAGAGAATGGAGAAGGGAGACGAGGAAGGGAGGAGAGCCAATAAAATTAATGTAGTGCAAGGGCACCTGGGATTCGGTCCTTCTGGAACTGTGAGGAACTGTGTGGAACACACCTTAGAACTGTCCCCTCACAGTAGCTGAATGTTTATCCACACAGCAGCCAGGAGAATGCACCTGGCAGACCAGCTAATTGGCTAAGGGCCCAGTGGCGGAGTTTTGAAACCCCTGGCCTCATTTGTGCTGAGGCCACACCTCCCAAGGCCACGCCCACCAAAAACTGGGTGTGGCCGGGATACTAAGCAGACATGTTCCCGAGAGATAGGAGATTCCTTTCTTGGCGACTTCAGCTCGAGAACTTCCTGTGGGCTTTGCTGAACTTTCCCTAGACTATATTGCCATGTAGGATGCATCCACCCAACTTTCTCATCATCACCTTTGTCAGGGTCAGACTTATATCCAGGACTCACAGTATTCCCAGCCTCCCTTGGCCCTCTATTTCCTCCTACAGAGCAATTCCTCTACATGCCTTTTTAATAGCCCCTTAGCATCTACTTCTGAGAAAACCTAAGCAAACACATCCACAGCTGCTGCCCGTCCTTCCCTGATTGAGGTTCGCTCCTGGGGGCACTAATTTTCCAGTATTTCCAGTCTGTTCCATGCACTGGCTCCACCTGCTCTCAGGACCAGCGGACCCCCCAAGCCTGGAGAGGCAGGAAGCATCCTATGAAGGAACTGTCAGCGGCCCCTGGGTGAGAATATGGGCAAGACATCCATGGTGGCAATATTTGCTACAAGCATTACACTTTGATTATCTACTCAAGTATGCAAATAGATTGCTGAGCTCTATAAATATGGCCAGGAGAAAAGAAAGGCTTTAGGTAATAATATTCGCAGCCCTCTGTTAGGAAAAAGAAATATTCTCCACAATTAGGGTTCCTTTGCTTTTCCTTTCTCAATGTATCTAGAGGTTTGTTTCATTTTCTTCCTGCTACTTTTCTCATGACTTCCCAATTTGATTGCTTGTTATTGATTAAAATGGGAAATGCTTCGTGTTCAGAACATTTACTCTTCTGGTAACAAAAAGACATAAAAAGACTCTGAAAAGGAGCTCTTAGCAAGGAGTCTTATAGCCGGCATTTAATAGTGTTTGTTTTCTTCCTACTTAGCCCCCTGGGGATAAAGGACCATATGTAAAATACGTAAGGTGCTGAGAGTCATATTCCTTGTGTGGTCATAAACAGAATCAAAATGATATAATTATATGAAAGCACTGCTATAAACTGTAAAGGGCAGAGAGGAGTTATTTCGAGATCTTTGTAACTCATTTTTGCACTGGTTCAGGTGAGCCACGGGTCAAGGCAGATCCTCAGAAGCAGGACACCCACAAGGAGGAAAAGCTTCCTAGAACATGGTTAGTATATAATATAATATATCCCTCCAAATGTGTGTTCTACTCTATTAGCTCACTTTAACCACAACTTAAAGCTCCTTTATGATATTCAGACAATAAAAGCAATTTTTAGCTATTGAGAAAACATTCTGTTCCATATGTTAGACAGCGTAACATTTGTTGTAATTCCAGCATCCCTGAATGTTCTACATTTATTTGTAATTTAATAGAATCAGTCTTCCGCCTTTGGGATATTAGAGTGCAATTTCATGTGTACCATTAAAAATATAGTTGATCTATTCTACAGCCTGACTTAGCTGCAAATGTAGAGAAATTATTGACGGTGCACGATAAAAATGAAGAAACATGAAACCTTAAGAAAAATGAAGAATCTAATTTAAAAGAATGGAAAAGGCAGAGATAAAATCAGGACAGTGACTGATCCAGCACCGTGCACTAATACATCTTTTATACTTTCTCTTCTTAAACTGAATAATGGAGGTAGGTCAGAATTTGCATTGGTGTGAATCACTCAGATCAAGAGATAGGAAGAAGGAGATACATACATTATCTGGTCAATTTTACCAGATACAGTTCAATTGCTCAATGGTTCATCTGTCTTCTCTGAGCTGGATTTGAACAAAGGTGACCCTCAGAACTCGTTACAAAATCTTGTTATTTGAAAAAACATTTTATTTTTGTATTTTCTTGAGACAGTCTCCAAGATTAATGTCTAAAATAAACTCAGCTGTTGAAAAATTTTAAAGATACAATCAGAAAAGTAATTCAACATGTCCCCGATGCTTTTAACTCCAGTGATGAAATTCTAATCTGCAACAAACTTGGAAAAAGCAACAATACTCTTGGGTTTTTATACCTCCTTATGGATGTCTTCCAGCTAACAATTTTTGTTCCACTTTCATCCAAGGCAAATTAAATTAAACTTCACTAGAATTTTGTAGTCATCCTCCTTCTCCCCTAATCATCCCAAGGAATATAGCTGGCAAAAGATTAAAAAGTTAAAGATGTCTCAGATTTATCACAACAATGCAATGCTATTTAAGCGAAAACAAAAAGGGGACAAGGAATGCTTAATTAAGAGTCAGTTATATCCCTGGCTCTGCTGTTCATTTGATAAGACCTTTCTTAGCCTCAACTTATTTAGCTGTAAAATGATTGGGTGCAACTACCCTTGAGATCTAAAATACTATATTTGTATACATTGATTTTGTCCTATAATTGCTAATTGTCTTTGTCATCATTAGACTCTTTTGTTCCTACATCTAGCCCAATACCTAGTCCCTAGCCCAATACCTCAAGAAATATTTATTGAGTGAATGAACAGTCACATGTAAAATATAAATTTTCCCCTCTCTCTACTCGAGTGGACATGGGAGATAGATGTTCACAGACTAAAGGTGATAACTTGTCTAACTGCCGGTAACAGATATCCAACATGCCCAGAACCTTAGCAAACATCGTGACATGAAATAAAAGGCGTATGTAGGGACACCTGGGTGGCTCAATCGGTTAAGTGTCCAACTTTGGCTCAGGTCATGATCTCTCGGTTTGTGAGTTTGAGCCCAGCATCAGGCTCTGTGCTGACAGCTCAGAGCCTGGAGCCTGCTTCAGATTCTGTGTCTCCCTCTCTCTCTGCCCCTCCCCTACTCACAGTCTGTCTCTCAATAAATCAACATTAAATTTTTTTTTTAAAAAAAGGCATATATAGGTGCCTGGGTGCCTAGGTATCTAGGTATTACATCCTTTTCTTACATGGGCAACAAATTAAGAGACAGATGGCAAAAATAACATAAGAATTGCATGTTTCCATGTTTCTGGGGCAGAATTTCTTCCTGCTGAGTATAAATTTACAATACTTTAAAACTTAAAGGACTAACTCCATTGAATTCATCAAATATTTAGAAATAGTACAGCGCTCCCTAGCAAAGGACTGTTTAGGTGCCATGTCTTCAATATTTAATCTGACATCTTGTTGTAACATCAGAATGTTGTACTGAGCCATCACCATGTGCTCTTTTGGAATAATAAATTGGCAATGGCATTGAGCAACCCAGATGAATTTCCAAGTTTTATAAATACCTATGGAAAGTGACAATGAAGTCTCACAAAATATATATATATATATCCTAAACTGGGAAAGAAATACTGGCCATATGCTAAATTAAAATATTCGGCCATATCTGGGGGCACTTGTGCATTATATAATTTTTGGTTTTGAACATGAGTAAGAAAACCTCACACAAGGTATCAAAGTGTGACAAAAATACGATTGTAGCTATCTCACCTAAAGCTGGGGGAGTGAAACTATTCTGTATGATACTAAAAGGGTAGATACATGACATTATGCATCTGGCAAAACCCATTGAACTGTACAACACAAAGGGTGAACCCGAATGGAAGCTATGGACACTAGTTAACAATAGCCAGTCGTGGATTATCAATTGTGATAAATATACTACACTAATTCAGTATGCTAAAATAGGGATTATGTGAGTGAGCGAGACAGGAAGTATACGGGAGCTCCTGCCCAATTTTCTGTAATAAAACTGCTCTAAAATTAAAATCTATTAATAAACACACACACACACACAACCACAGTCAGAGCTATTCCATCTAAATCCATCAGCTCAGCAAATTGCTGTATCAACAATGAGCAAAATGGTTCATTTATAACACGAGAGGTGATTACTCCCAAAGATGACGATGATTGAAGATGTAGCATTTTGATATGAAAAGTGCTTTACTGGCTCCAGACCTTGAATATAGAATAGAAAGAGTATTTATAAAGACCTACACTAATCTTTAAGGAGAGTTCTCCTCATTTTGTACCTTACGCTAAGCCCTGCAAATTCTACATAACTGAAAAATAAGATCAGGAGAATATGCCCACGGCCCACGTCCTATCAGATGATATCTGGGAAATTATAAAACAAACAAAACATTATCATAATAATAAAGCAAAGTGTCAGAGCACAAAAAGCTAAAAAGAGCCCAGGAAATGATCCACGTCAGCCCCCTCTTCCTAGGTAAGAAAAAAATAAGGCACAAACACATGCTCCTTGTGTCATGAAAAGATCTGCGGAAAAAATTAATCTCTGGTCAAACTATCGAGATACTTGAGCTATTTCCTGAGCAACAGATTAATATTTAACTTGTGATCACTGTTTAGTTTATACCTAATTGCAGTTCCATTTTCATCCGGCTGCACCATATTTGTGGCACCTTTCCATCAAGTGTGTGGGTTCAACTTTACTCCTGCCTCATCTTGCTTTCTGACTCAGCTATGCAATTTTTTTGACCCACCACTCTCTTGCTGTACTGAATGTGAGGCAGATGATCCTCAAACAGCCCCTCTCGAGCTCACTCTCTGATTCCCTGCACTCCAATCAGGAGGAAACATGTGGATTAGAAGAAAACGTTTCAGAAAATGGTGATCAAAGAGAAATTATTTTAGAATAGAGCTACTCATCCTACACGACCCAGAGGGAGGTCCAAGTGGCCCTTCACCAAGGAGTGAGATACGGCAAGGAGTGTTATTATCTTGTAAAAAGTAATATCAGAGTGATGCTAATTGTGGAATATTCATTCCTCTTGAAATGAAATGAGCATGCACACACCTCCAGGTCGTGCACAAGATGATCGATTGGGCGATGGAAGGAAAATACTATAGTTTTTATTTAAGCTCTACTGTTAGTTTAATATAAAGATGACCAGGGCAACATTCATTTGGTCCTTATGTCAAGATTGGTATCACAGAAGGATTCATGGGGAATGATGAGTGAACAGCGGGGTTCCACAATGCGTCCTTTATTCCTAGAGCAGTTTATATGAGCCCTGCTAATTCACTAACTCTCACAAAAAGGACAGCATCTATAATACAAGGAGTCTACTTACATTGACAAGAACAAGACCCAAGACCCAAGAGTGAATGGGCCAAAGATATAAATAGGCAATTAACAGAACACTGAAGTCCAAATGGCAACTATAACATAAGAAAAGAAGCTCAAAATCGCAAACAAGTGAAGGGAGCACAAATGGAAGCAGCAATGAGGAAGAAAGCATTGGTCTGACAAAAGAATAAAAAGTACCATAACACGCAAAAGGATATTCTTCTGCATTGCAAGAGGAAATGACAACTATTCCAGGCAAAATGCAGGAAATTATTTATAATATGATTCCACATTCATAAACTAAAACCAAAAATGCCCCTCTGTCTATGCCGATATGTTTAGTACACATGTATTTAGATGTATATGAACATGGAAAGACATATGGCAGGATGTATTTATTGGACTGATAACATAAGTAACATTTTGGGGTGAGGAGATCTACTGTGGATAGAGTAGGAAAAAGAAGAAGGAGATCAAAACCATGAAGAAAAAAGATTACACAGAAAATGGCAGGTATGACATGAACACATTTTGAATTTTTGCATAATTTTATAAAAAGGAACTTAAAAATAAAAATAAAATGGAAAAATAAACATTTCAAACAAGCACAGTGTATATTTGCTTTGGGGAATGGCAGTTGAGATGCTGTTCAGAAGTAGGGCACCTTATTTCTTTGTCAATTTTCTCCAAGTAGCAGAAATTTCCCAGAGGAGTGACCGTTCTCCATGGGCCAAGATAAGAGGTTAGGCCCTTACCCACATTGCATACGCATTTTATAAAAAGGATTACGTCCTTCTGGTATCACACAGAGGATATGAATGAAGTACATGAATAGTCCAGACCACCAGGGTCATTCCTACCCCTCATACCAACACCAAAATTGGGTTCTCATGCCCTGCATTACAGTTGTAAAGAGCTCTTGAGTTTTGTAGTCTCAACTCCCATGCCCGGGGCGGGGGGTCTCTTCTAGAGCTTTGCTGAGTGTTAGCACAGTCTTCAGAGCTGACTCCCACAGATTCTAGTTCTGCCCCATGGAACGAAACAGAACAAATCTTCTAGCACTCCTGTGCCATAACTCTTCACAGAGTTGGAGACAGCCGCTCTATTTTCACTGGTCTTTCTTTCTCCGGACCAAAGAGCCCCAGATTCTTCAATGACGCTTCGCTATGTTTCCAGCTGTGACCTGATCTATCCAGGAAACAGCAGGGAGAGAGTGACAACTTCTATAAATGCAGCCCAGGATTACACAAGCATTGACTTTTTTTTCCTTTTTTTTTTAAGAATCACATTGCTAGCTCAATCTGAAGTTCTGATCAATTGCAGTTTTTTTTTTAAATTAACTGCTCCCATATTAGCAATTGAACTCACACAATTGATTTGAAGTATCTAAAACAGTAGCTGTTTTAAACTTTTCTTATTGATTTTGGCCTAGACTTCCAAACTATCGTCATCACTTTACATACCAATTCTGCTCTCTGTTTTATTAGCCGGTGTATTGCCGCATAGCAAAATACCTGAAATCTTAGCAGTTCAAAACGACAACTAACATTTACGGTCTCACAGAATTTTGATAGGTCAGGAATTTGAGAGCGGCTTAGGTGTGTGGTTCTGGCCCAGGATCTTTCCTGAGGTTGTCGTCAAGATGTCTGCCAGCACTGCAGTCATCTGAAGGGGTCGCTGGGCTGGGGCATCCACTTCTAAGTTGGCTTGTTCACATGACAAGTGAGTTGGAGCTGGATGTCTTCAGGCCATGTGGACCTCTCCATAGGGCTAATTGAGAGTCCTCCCACTTGGTGCCTGGCTTCCCTGACAGTGAGTGAACCAAGAAAAAAAGCAAGGAGGAAGCCACAATGCTTTTAATGTGTCTGAGAAGCGACACAGTCACTCCTACCAAGTCCTATAGATAGAATTAACTCTACCGTTCGAAGGGAGAAGCATCAAGATATATGGACCTATTTCTTTTTTTTTTTTTTAATTTTTTTTAACGTTTTTATTTATTTTTGAGACAGGGAGAGACAGAGCATGAACAGGGGAGGGTCAGAGAGAGGGAGACACAGAATCTGAAACAGGCTCCAGGCTCTGAGCTGTCAGCACAGAGCCCGACGTGGGGCTCGAACTCACGGACCTCAAAATCATGACCTGAGCTGAAGTCGGCCACTCAACCGACTGAGCCACCCAGGCGCCCCTATATGGACCTATTTCAAGCCACCATATTTGATTTGTCTGCAAACAGAAAAAAAAGAGGGGAGGGTCAAAAGATCACTGAACAGCCTTGGTTTGAGTACTGCCTCTGTTACTTATTAGCTCTGTGATCTTGGGAAAATTATTAACCTCTCTGAACCATAGTATATACCTCTTCAGACTGTAGTGCAAGTTAAATGAGATTAAATACGTAAAATACCTAGTACGGCATCTGACATATAGTAGGGGTTTACTGAACGGCTATTGTTTCTTCAATTAATTGATAGAAATGCTAAAACACAGAAGACCGGTTTGAACAAAAGTCTATCTTGCCACGTGCCACGGAAGGTCATTGGTGTGAGAATGGGGAACCCTATCTTTTAATGGCTGGGGCACTGGGCGTCAAGAAACATGACAGAACCCTGGTAATCAAAACTGAGAAATAAAATGAGATAAAAGGGGTGAGAGCCAGATAAAAAGATAAAAAAAAAGATATACACTGAATGTACATACGAGTAATTTTTGTGTGTATCACATAATTTATGTTCAAATCTTAAATGTCCTTTACATTTTTGCTGAAAATGAATTATCTTTGCAAGTAGAATATTGAAGTCATTTCTGTTCTTTAAACACATCAAAAAGTAGCATAAACTAAAGTGATGATTTTAGACACAGCAAGTATTTTATTATCTTTAGCACTCATTAAGATACATCAGAGCTGCTATAATCCCCAAACTATATGAGACATTTGGTAGCATAAGTTCAGTGTTCTTTTTTTTTTTAATATGAAAAAAATGTAAGCAAGGGTATTGAATAAAATAAACTGATAATTGAGCTTTACAGAATCAAAATGAAAAATCTAAATTTATATATCCTATGATTTGTTTTCCTCACTTCCATACAGCCATTTGCATTTCCAAAGTTCCATTTTGAGCATGAACTAATTCTTACAATATTCCAGGACACAGAAACTATTACGATCTCCATTTTGCAGATGGAGAAGTTGAGACACTGAGACCAAACACATCTCAGTTCCTCAAGAAATTAGAATTTGGGGCCCATTGAGAAAGATGGCTTTTGTCCTGCCGTGTCGACTGGGAAGCTGATGTAATGCGAGGCATTGTAAAGTAATTTTGTATACTCTCAGCCACTTGACAAATGGAAATGAAGGCAATAACTCTTGCACGCTGTGCAATATCCAAACTTACAGGCCATTACCTTACAGGTTTTTTTCTTAAAAAAAGACTCTGCCACCAGATTTATGAAGGCTTCCTTGAATCTATGAAAATATAGCTTGTATTCCAGTTCAGGTAAAAGTGCTCTGACTTTCATCTATGCAAGACCAAGCCTACTTTTAGAGAGCGTCCGAGCCTGCTTTGAGGGTATGACAGAGGCCTGCTAGCCCTCTCGGTTTTCATACACTGTCTCTTACTCATTTATGGCTCGGCATTTACTGTGGTAACAGATCATCAGGCACTCATGACAATATTTGGCAGTTCACAGTTCATGGCAGCAATGCACTCTGAGTGATGGGGTTTACAATATCTGCATGGTTATGATTATAAAATTGTGTCTGGGCCAGGGAAAGAAAATAACCCAGCAGATTATATTTCAATGCACCCATTAGAGGATCAGCATGAGACACCATCAGTAGTGGAGGAATTCATCAACTTCATAGGCACCCAAGCAGTGTTAAAAGCTTTAACTTTACTAGAAATATAACAAGTAATAAAAACAGACAAGACCTGAAATGGTCTAATGGACCTAGCACAAATGTAGCAGAAGATTAACAACGCTAAATTCTCAGCCATGGAGACTTTCCCCAAATTCAGTAAGCAGTTTCTCAAAATTCAGGGCCTTCAGTACAAATCTTTGGTTCAGCATAAATGGGTTTCTAGACAGACAAACCACCTTGGTCTACACAGTCACACTGAGTTCATATTAAAAAATGTGTTCAAATTCTTACCTGAAACGCATTCTACCTTAATGCAGTGTTGTAAATCTTTTTTGATCTATTTGTCACCGTTTTGTCTACTATTGATGAAAATATTTTCTTTCTTATAGATGACACTTGAATCTAAGGGCATCTACCGGGGACTTCTAGAACTCCTTTTTTTTTTTTTTTATTGCAACGTATTTGAGACATATAGAAAGCTATAAAAATAATATAATAAATTCTATCCAACTATGCACCATCCAACTAAAGAATTACATATATTGTCGATACATTTGAAGCCCTCTATACACTCTTCCTCAAATGCACTCTACCTTTACCCTCAGTCATAACCCTTCTGCTGAATTGGGCATTTATTATTCCTAATGCCCAGCTAATGTATAGATAGTAAAGAGCTAGTGTATAGATACACTGTATCTATTTACTACATGTGTATCTCTAAGCAATATTTACTATTATTTTGCATGTTTTTAAGCTTTATTCAAATCGAATCACTTAAATGTCTCTAGGTATACTTTTGCAACCTGCTCGCTTGATCAGCGTCATTTTCGTGAAACTCATTCCTGTTGATACCTGCGTAGTGAGTTCATTCATTTTCATCACTGTGTAGCATTCCGTTGTATGATTATATCACAATTTATTCATCCATTTGCCTAAAGATATTTTCTATTAAACAGCTTGTGATTATCACATAAGCTACAAGGAAATTTGTATAGTTTTCAGTGTGTGCTAAAGTCATTGAAGAAAGTGAGTGTGTGAATACCAGCCTGTGGCACACTCTGAAACACAGGTACCGTCTAATTTTGAATGTTTGTGGCTACACTTTCTTTTCTCTTTTTTCCTTTTGGCCAAGCATGTGATACCTGCAATGATCAGATTTCTTTTCTGTTACCATTATTATTATTATTATTATTATTTTGTTCTGAGATAGGTAGTTTGTGTGTCTAAGGACAATTGCATTGCCTTATTCTTCTATAGATGCTTAACACCTAATTTAGTTCCTCATTATATCTATAAACAGTCATGAGTCGTCTTCATCTGAGAGTAGCATTCATGCTCCATGAACACATTTCTCTTGACCAAAGATAGTCACAGAGAGAGGAGGAAGCTCCCTCTCCACAATATAAACCTTAACAAGTACAACAGCATGAAATACGAGGCAAGAAGAGACCAAAGACTGAAGGGGAAAGAATGTAGCTGATGGTCTGGATCTACTTTTCTTCCAATATGTCAAACACTGGCAACTATAGTTGCCAACTATAATACTTTAGTATTATAGAAAGTGAAGATCCTATTAGAATCTACTTTCTTTTAGGTGTTTCAAAGTTAAAACATAGCAAGTGGCGATGCAGGTGGCAAGGGAATAGTATATCTAAAAAATAATTTAGTCAGAGACAGAGAATATCCATAATTCTAATTTTCAATAAATAAACAAGAGTGATACAATTAATACATTGCTACATAGCCATAAATGATTCCTGTCCAACAGGTTACTCATTAGCAATAAAATGAATTTTCAATCAATAAGTGAAGTACACATTATCTTACCAGGCCTCTGGGAGGACAGAGAAAAAAAAATAAAAGCAAGAATCAGCAATCCATGGTATATATGATGACGGCTGCTACCCTACCTCCTTCCCACATTCTCTTAAAAAGATAATTTATTCTATTTTATATGAAACGGTTTTCTATTACAAAAGTACTACAGGATCATTTTTGAAAATTCAAGTTATCTAAAAAATTACAAATAATAAAATAAAAATTCAATATGAATTTTCTTTTTTAGATAACCACTGTTAATGTTTTAGTATATATACATTCTCTTATCTACACATATATACATTTTTAATAAACCATGAATATGTTATAAACAATTTTAAAACAATTTTATGGCCTTTTTCATTATGTAATATATCTTGCATATTTTTGTCAACATTATTCTTCTTTACCGCATTTATAATGGCCCCATACTATTCCACTCTTTGGATGGGCTGTTAAATTATTTCCTATTTGTTTCTACTTTTTTTTTTAACTTCTTTAATGTTTATTCATCTTTTAGAGAGAGAGAGAGATAGTACGAGCTGAGGAGGAGCAGAGAGAGAGGGAGATACAGAATCTGAAGCAGGCTTCAGGCTCTGAGCCCTCAGCACAGAGCCCAATGCGGGGCTCGAACCCACAAACTGTGAGGTCATGACCTGAGCCGAAGTCAGACACTTAACCAACTGAGCCACCCAGATGCCCCTGTTTCTAATTTTTTTTTCACCTTTATCAGCAATGTTGTAGTAAGCATCCTTACTGATAAATCTTTGTATACATTCGTGATGATTCACGTAGGATAAATTCTTATAAACGAAATAGCTGAGTAAAAGGCTACACACATATATAATGTTTTTCTTATGTGCCACCAAATTGATGTCCAAAGAAGTTGTACTCCCACCACCACAGTGTGAGAATGCTCATTTCTTCAAATAGTTGTTTCAGGACAGTGCCTTAATGACCCCAAATCTCCACTACTCCCTGTATCCTTGCCATGGGACTTTGCAGTCACCTCCAGCTGTGGGCATAAGTTCCTTCGCCTGACTTTGACCACGTGACCTTTCTCTGGCCAATGGGTTATTAGAAGTAATGATGCACAGGGAGTCCTCCAAAGCGCTTACATGATTAGGCTTGCTCTCCTGCACTCCTGTCATCACCTGAGAAGACAGGTGATGCCTACGCTAGTCCACTGGTCTCCAGAAGAGAACGAGCGACGAGTACAACAAAACCACCCTCCAGGCAGACACAAAGTATGTACCTGAGTCCAGCGGAGACCAGAAAATCCACTCAATTGAGCCCAGTCAAGATTAGCTAACACCCAACTCGGCTGAAGACTTGTGAAAAATAATAAATAATACGTTATTGTTATATTTAGCCACTGAATTTTGGGAGTAGTTTGTTATACAGCGATAGCAAGCTGGTAAGTGCCACTTTCCCCACAAATAATTTGAATAAAACTTTACAGATTACAAGTATGTTCATGATGTCTCATCATTCTTTATCAACACGATTTTATAGACCAGAAAACCAGAGTTCAGAAACATTATGATTTGCTCAAGCTCTGCTAGTTATTAAGTGGCAGAGTCAGGGTTCGAAGATCTTATAACTATGCCCTTTTCTCTATTCCAAACTTTTTCCGTAAAAAAAAAACCTGTTAGTAAATTAGCTTAGCTTTTGCAGGCCATATAGTCTCCTGTTGCAACTACTCAACTCTGTCATTCTGGCACAAAAGCAACCACAGACAAACAACACATAAATGAATGGGCATGGCTGTGTTCCAATAAAACTTTATTTACAAAAACCATCTTGGCCACCCCACAGGGAATGACTGTGGCTGGCACTTCTACCCCTCAAGTAATGGCTGGCAACTTCCCATCAGTGCTAATGAAGGTGCTGAAAGTTTGGCATCTTGCCTCCCAAAGTGTGCAGGTCACCTATCTAAATTATACATGTAGTCCTAATTACTAGAGTACTAATTACCTAATATACTAACTAATATACTAATGACTTAATATACAAATTCTAGTATACTAATTACCTAATACACTAACTAGTATACTAATTACCCAATTATTTATATATATGTATATATATACATATATATAAGCTAGTATATGCTATTATATACAAATACAATATACAAGATGAAATACATACATATATACAATGTGAGATATATATATATACACACACAGACATATATGTAAAGATGTCACAGACTCAAAAGTGACAAAAATTCACCTTGTTCAATTTCATTTGAAAACCGAAGCTACCAGAAAACCACAGTCAAAAAAACAACTACTGGTAATACAGCTCCTTGAAAGCAATCGCAGGTTGAAGGCCCACTGCTGCAAAGGAGATGATGGTTGGAAAAATGTATAAACGGCTGCTGGTCAATCATGAAAATAGAAAATAACCGAGTAGAATCCATCAAAATAGGTGATGTGTGAAAATGAGAATTTCCCAACTTGGTTCACAAAGGAGTGATTTGAAATGAAAACCCATGAATGCATGAATGAATGAATGAGTGATTGAAGAGGTGCTCAGGGAGCTAATGTCAACCCAGCTCGATCTCAGTAAAGGTTAATTGAGACAAGGCAGCTGTCTCATCTGCTGGGGGGTATGGCCCATATTGAGAGGCTCGGCAGCGGCAATATTTTGCACAATTTTAAAGTGAACAGAGCCATTTTCCGTGATCTCTTGTTTTAGAAGATCTCAGCTATGGGCCACACGAGTGTTCATAGGAACCACAGATCACACAGATTTTAGGACTGCCCACAGCTCTGCCATATACTGGGTATGGGTGCCTTTAGGGGAGTTGTTTAGAGTCCCTCCTTCACCTCGAGTCTCTATTAAAAAATATGTGAATGAACACAGTAACAGATGCTGCCTCACAGGACCATGTAGCACATCTAACAAGGCAATGCACTTAACATGCTTAGCACAGTCCCTGGCTACATAGAAGAAATCGATAAATTATTAGCTGTTTGTTAAGGTCAGTGCTGGGTGTTGAGGACAAAAAAGGATCACTGCCCTTGAAGAACTCATAGTCTAGTGGAAGACACAGATCCCTAAACAGGCGACTACAATAAAGTATGAGAAGTGGCCGTAACAAGAACATTTATGAGAAACGGTGGAGAAACAGAGAAGGGAATAGGGAGTGGCAAACTCTCTGTTCTCTGTATTGAGAGTTAGAGGTGCTGTGTGTGTGTGAGACAGACAGACAGACAGACAGGCAGAATTATGAATGTTATTGAGTTACTACGATAAAAAATTACAGTCAATGAACTGTAATCTTCTTGAGGGGAGGCATGAAAGACCACCCTCATGCCCAGCACAGCCCTGGGAGTTCAGTCATGGTTTGATGCAATTTATTGATTTCTAAATTATAATAAAGAAAATAGTGACTTTAGTAAAGAAAAAAAAATTAATTTTATAATTCAGTGTATGAAGAGGGGCAGCAGTCTAGCCTCTGTTGTCCTTACGGTCAAGTTCCACAGTTTTGAGGCCCTATTGAGTTTATACGGTGTTATTGTTAAGAGTTTGGGAATGAGGCTAGATATGAGTTTGCATTACCATTTTAGCACTAATTTATTGAGTGTGAGACCCGAGGTAAGTGATTTATCTCTTCTAGGGATGTTCTCTGTGTATAAATTGTTTGGTTGAGGGATTAAGAGCATCAGCTCTGCAGCTGGGCTGCCTGGGTCCAAGACTGGGCTTTGCCACCAGTTAGTCGTGTGATGGCGGACAACTTAGTTTGGGTGACACGCAAAACAGACCCTTAAACAAGAACTTGGGTTCAGGTAGTTTATTTGGGAGGTAATCAATTCCAGGAGGCACAAGTGAATGAGTGAGAGGAGAAGTGCAGGAAAAGGGGGGGGGGATCCCCAAAGTGTGCTAATGGGAGGGATACTGCTGGGGAACTAGGGCCCAGCTTTCATAAGGTAGCAGGAAGAATGAGCCTCAGAGATGTTCCACGAAGGGAAGGGAATATTCATGCACAACCTTGTGAACTGCATTTTTTGTTGAAATGTATTTGACATATAACATGGTGTAAATTTTAGGTTACAATGCGTCGATAAGAGACGTTTATATATTGTAGTAGTAATTGCCATTGTAGCAATATTTACCACCTCTATCACTTAGCCATTCTTTCTTTTTTTTTTTTTTTTTTTTTTTTTTTTTTTGGTGAGCATCATGAAGATCTAGTCTCTTAGTAGGTTTGATGATTATAATATTGTTGTCTATATTCACTACCCTTTACATTACATCTCCAGGACGTATTTATCTACTAGTTTCAAATATGTACCCTTAAACAACATCTCTCCTACTCCCCCACCCCAAACTCCCAGAAGCCACCATTTTACTCTCTTTTTTTAATGTGTTCAGTTTGTTTACATTCCTCATACAAGTGATCATATGGCATTTGTCATATACTCCGTCTAAGTTAACTCGCTAAACACCGTGCCCTCAAGTTCCATCTATGTTGTTGCAGGTGGCAGTGTTCCCTTCTTTCTCAAGGCTAAATAATATTCCATTGCATAAATACATCACCGCATTTCCTTTAACCATTCACCTGTGGATGGGCTCTGAGATTGTTTCCATAACTTGGCTATTGTGAACAACGCTGCGACAAACGTGGGGTGTAGATGTCTCTTTGAATACCCTGTTTTTATTTCCAGAAGTGGAATTGTTGGATCATATGGTGAACTTCGCTGATTGAGAGTTGGCCTTGGGAGGCGGGGGATGAAATACTCTGCTCTTCTAGGCTGCTCTACCTGCAGGCTGAGCAAGCCCTACCCACCCCCCCCCCACCCCTACCCCCAACTCTGGGGAAGGCCCCATGGCAGAGAACCGGAGACTGGGCGTGCGAAGCAAGAGGCTGTCTTTGCACAGAAAATGTCCAGGGGCTGCTGCAGGGGACGTTGCACCTTCAGGCGAGCCAGCAGGATAGAGACAGAGCATGGCAGTGTCCACTGCACACTCTACATCCTCTTTTGTTTTTTGTTTTTGTTTCTGTTTGGTCTGCGTATTAGAAACAAAAGTGGAATCTATAAAGGAGGCTATAAGTGACAACTAAATGCAATGCATGATCTTTGATTACATCTGAAATTTTTAAAATACAGCCAGAAAGGACATTATTAGAATGCTTGAAAAAATGTAAATATGGTCTGCCTATTAGGTAATATTGGTGTATCAATATTAAATTCTTGGGTATGATAATGATATTGTGGCTATTTAGGAGATGATCCCTGTTCTTAGGAGACATGTGCTCATGTATTTATGGGTGAAGTGGAATGCTGTCTGCAACTTTCTTTCGATTGCTTCGGAAAAAAAAAATATACACACAGACCCACCCACCCCCCCACACACACACACATGTGCATGCATATGCAAAGAGAAAGAGAGAGGGGGTGCTTGGGTGGCTCAGCCGGTTAAGCATCTGACTTTATATTTGGCTCAGGTCACGATCTCACGATTAGTGAGCCTGCTTAGGATTCCTCTATCCTCTCTCTCTGACCCTCCCCCTGCTTGCTCTCGCGCTCTCTCTCTCTCAAGATAAATAAATGAACATTAAAAAAGAGCGAGAGGGAGAAAGCAAATGTGGCAACATTTTAACAATTGGTGAATCTAGGTTAGGGTATACAAGCGGTCACTATGGAATTCTTGTATGACTTTTACACAGGCTTCTTTTTCAAAATAGAGTATGCAAAATGTGAACGGTGGAATCTGTCTCCTAGAGCTGCTGTGGGGATACACTGAGAGATCCTGGTGTGGCAATGCGGAGGGTGGCTAAGGGCAAAGACATAGTCCAGGCTGCCTGAACTCAAACTATGCCTCTCCCAATAGCTAGCTGGGGGATCTTAGACAAAGGACTTACTTTGGGTGCCCATATTTATTTCTTCTCCTGCAACCTGAGGCTAATAAAAATACATTCTTCATGAAATTGCTGTGAGGATCAAGTGGGATAATGTATACCCAGCACCGAGGACAGTGCCTGGCAGATGGTAACTATATAACCAGTGTTGTATATCATCATCATCATCATCATGCTCAGTGTGGCCACAGGTGACCATATAGCCTACTTTTCTATTGTTCCCTCAAAAGAGTGCCAATTTAGGCAGTCAATGCCATGATTATCCCATCACTAGCTCATGTAAGTACTGGAGGCCATTAAATAAAATTACATAGAAGAGTAACACTTTCATAGCTGGTGCTGTTCGTTCTCTTCTTCATCTTCCCCTGGACCTTCACCCTATCTAAGTCAGGAGCAGGCCATTGTGGTACTGAGTAGCAGGCTAGGAACCACTAAGGACAAGAAAGCACAGCGGGATCCCGCACCAGATATGTCAACTAGGGACAGACACCCAACAAAAATCACAGAACAGGGGATCCAGCCATGGGACAACAGGTTCTGGAAGAACCAAAAAGACACTAGACCCCTAGATGGATGGACTTGGTTACTGGAAATGTGAGCAGAAAGTAAGGGTTGGTCAAAGAAGAGTAAGGCAGATAGTGCAGCTAGTGGAAAGCCAAAGACCCAAAGAACAGTCACCACCATGTTTAAGTTCCCAACGCTTACATAAGCCCTGCCTGGGGAGGGAGCTCGTTCCAACAGCTGGCATAGCCTAGCACAGTGAAGAGGAGGACACTCAAGCGACCTAGCTTTCAGCCCGAGCTCTGCTGCTAACTGATGAGAGACTTTCGGCAGATGGCATTCACTCTCTAAGCCTTGATTTCCTGGCTATAAAAATGAGGCATCCATCCCAGGTCCCTTCTAACCCTGTAGAGCGAGCGGTCAAGAGTACAGATTCTAGAATCAGAGAAAACTTGTTTCACTCCACAGCAATGTGATAATGGGCAAATTGCCGGACTCTTTTAAGTCTTGATTTCCTCACTTGTTACATGGAAGAAGTAATCACACTTATATCTTGGAGATGTCATCAAATTTAAAGAGGTAAAGCATTAGTTCAGCACCTAAAACAGAGGAGGACCTCATAATATTCAGAATCAGGTTCAGCTGCAAGTAACTGAAACATCCCAAATAGCAATGACTTAAAAAGACAGAAGCTTGTTTCTCTCCATTATTCAAGTCTGCAGGTGTCCAACCAGGGATTATATGACATTCCACTGTATTGGGGAGTCAGAAGCTTTCCATCCTCACAGGGGCTCTGTGCTGAATGGCTGCCTTTCCCAATGGTCCAGAATAGATGCCAGAAAATGTTGTCTTTATTTTGAGCATCCATCAATTAAAAACCAGGTGATTTATTACTATAGAAAGAGAAATAGATCTTGAGAATAACTAGTAGTCTCTGTCACAACTCTCAGTAAGTGTTAACTGTTATTTGTATTATTATTGTAGTATTGTTTGCACTATATTGTAGTATTTTGTCTATGTTTGTTATTAATGTTCCAACAATTGTACATGTAAGAATCAAATAGCTCTAGCAGCTCAAATTAAAGGGATTAAAGATAATAACCAAGGTGATTATCATAAAAACTGATTTCCATTAGAGTTTCCATTAGAGTCTCCACTTTTACCCCAGACAGTGGAGAGTTTAAGGATAGAGGAATCAGGTGTCACTCTGGCACCTGATTTCATACTCATAACAATTGTGCAAAAAAAAAAAATGGATTTTATCCCCAAATGCTTAAGAAACTATGGCTTGGCTGATGAACTGAACACGATATAGAAGAGAAATCAAACAACCATAAGGATCTTAAATATCTGAGAATAGTACACATATTTTAATAGCACAAAATGGAAATCAATTCCAATTTCAAATGAAGAATATATATGTGCTGGAATTAAATGCTCTTAAAATGTTTATGTTCCATTTTGGCTCGAAAAGGAAGAAAAACATCAAGAAGAGTATGTGATATATGAACCGCTATATTAAAAAATAGGAATCCATCCTTCAGTATGGATTTTTTTTAATTGGCATCAGATAGTCCAATAAGACACATGTACCATAATAAACTAGACATCTGAAAACTGAGAAATAAACAATAAAAATACATTTCTGAATGATGGCAAAATATGGAAACGTATATATTCAGATTCCCTTCTCTCAAGCTATGTTTAATGTTATTTGAAACTTTCATTTGCTAACATGTACATGAAAAAGCTAAACACAAGATGGAGACTGATAGCAAAAGTCTCCAGAAATGTAGCGTATCTCTAAGCTTTTGGGTTGTTGTTGTTTTTTTTACCTTTTTTCTTTTCCTAATCTTTAATCATCATGATATAATTTTTTAGTGTGCTTAATAACTTCTCATCAATCTTCTCCTCCGTGTGATCTGGCTGAAGGTTTGCAGGAAACCACTCCCTTCTGTGCACTCACGTCCCTCCTGCACAGCCACCTGGCAAGGTATTAACGTGCCACTCAGGGGACACAAGGAATGCAGGGAAAGATCAGCATAATTAAATATCGCCATCAGCCTCTGAAGTGCACACCCAACTGTGCTGCTCCACACGGAGGTGCTTTTCAGGATAGATCACCTGGGGGTCTCCTGTGCAAATCTAACTTTTCCCCCTTAAATGCCAACAGAAGAGCTAAAGTAGGATGTAGCATTTGCAAGGCAGAGATCCCAGTTATTTCCTCTATTTCAATAATTTTAAGCTCATTTTGCAAAACTACCCAGCTCCCACGGGTCTGTCTACATGATGTTAATATCTTTTTGGAAAGTGAAAATGTATATAAATTAGTCAAGTACTAAGCCTAATCACCTACCAGGAATCAAACATTTGGTGTCTGCTTTGAGCAAATAGAGTACATTGTCCTGCTTGACCACGTGCTCCAGGAACAGCCCGTTTCAACCAAAGCTTCTCTTTCTTGGCTTCCTCTACCTGTCAGTTCAACATAGTCTGCACAGCACCTCTAACAGACTTGCATTTCAAGTGCCTTTTGTAATGATAGATCTTTTAATATCAGAGTTCCTTTTGTTTTTAATGGCTTGTATTTTAATATCAATAGATGGCCTTGATGCCTTTTCCACTTTTTTCTCCTCCTTTTACTGATTTTTTCTTCCCTCAGTCTCACCTTTTGCCTCAGTCCTTCTCATGTCTCTGTCCCTGTGTGTGCATCCCCCACACCCTGGTGTTGTCTATTCCTTTGGTGGCACCGCAAGGTTAGTAATAATCTCTCTTACATTGTTTTCCTTAATTTCAAGGCAAATTGTTGAAGCACGTGCCTTGTCCCTTGATTCCTCTGCAGCTGAGAGGAACCTTGAGAGACACAGGCCACAGTCTATGTATGAGAGGAGATGAGTCGTCGTCCTATTTTATAGAAAGGGTAATAAGCAGAATTTTTTTTCAGGAAAAAGGGAGTGCTGTTGCATGGGGAGGGAAAGCATCTTCCCAGATAATTTCACTTTTCTCCCTCTCCGATAGTGAAATGTTGAATTGTGTGTATCAGTCAAGGTTCTGGCAAGAACCAGATATCCAACCGAACAGAGGTAACTGAAAGGAGTTAGGTTAAGGTGTTTTCTACAAAGGTATAGGTGTGGTTCAGGGAACTCATCAAGGAATAGTGAAGCACTCTGATGCTGGCAAGCAGTGGGAAGCTATTCCCACCCTAGGCCTAAAGACACAAGGGATAGGAACAGTTACTCAAGTTGGAGAAATCTATACCGCAGGACAAAGCCATCCGAAGGAAAGTTGTGCTCTTTGTTACAGACACCAAGCCAAACTAGAATGATCCAGAGAAAGATGCTGAGAAAGTAAATGAGGAAATAAATACAATGATCTCTTTCCCCTCCTGGCTTCCAGTCTCCTCCCGGCCCTCCCATTGGCCAAACCCAGCAGGAAGCTGGGGGCAATGAAGGTGCAATGAGCTTGGAGGACAGTCCTGGAGTGCAAAGAATATTACAATAATCTAGTTTTTAGCCTTTTGATCTGAGTGTGTCGGTGTGGGCAATGACACTAATGATGTGAAAATAGTGATGAAAATTAGGACAAATATGATGACTGTAGCAGTATGGTTGAGAGTAATAGTGGTGATATCACCTGAGTTTCAGTAAATACTTTATCCTTCCAAAGTGCTTCCAGCCACATATCCGCTTGGCCTGGAGTAAATGGCAACCTTTGAAGGGCTTAGATTGCTTTGTGAATGACCATGGCTTGGCTTAATTTTTGGTCTAGTGGTTCGTATGTAATTAAAATGTTTTATTCCCTTATTTTAATAATATGTGTTGAAAAGATCCCTTTTCCCTCTGAGTCTATAATCTATACCTAAATTTGAGTTTTAGACAGATGCCCTGGTGAAAAACTTATCTAGCTCAAGTAATATCACCTACAGATCTCTTGTTCAAACTTTTAGTATGAGGTCTGAAAGGATGCCGTAAGAGTGGGGTCCACTTTATACCTTGCATTCTACCAAAACCCCAGTTCCTACCCGATTTATCTTGTTTAATGCTGAATGATGAGAAATGTGGAAACACCAAGTTAAGAGCAAAGAGAGCCATTACATTCTCATAGTAATCCCTGGCAAAGAACAATAGTAGGATTGTTTTGTTTTCTTTTCTGTGTTCCATTTCTTTTTTTTTAAGTGTATTTATTTCTTTTGAGAGAGACACACACACACACACACACACAGAGAGAGAGAGAGAGAGAGAGAGAGAGAGAGAGAGAGAGAATCTCAAGCAGGGTCCACACTGTCAGCAGAGCCTGATGCAGGGCTTGATCCCACGAATCACGAGACCATGACTGGAGCCGAGATCAAGAGTCAGATGCTTGACTGGTGCCATCCAGGCACTCCTTCTGTGTTCAGTTTCTGAAAGACCTATGATATCTCTCTGCCAAGGAACTGGTGAATTAAAAAGAACATGGGACATGGGACTTACAGCCAAAAGATCAGAGTTTTGAGACTTGGATCTACCACAGACTAGCTCTTGGATGTCAGACAAGTCATTTGTTTTTTCTGAGTCTCCCTTTCTTCATCTATAAAGCTGAGGTAGTAATCAAGACAGCAAGGCTGTTATTTGTATTAAATGAAGCAGTGTATCTGACAGTTTTTGTTAGAACTACAAATATTTACCCAAATTTTAGGTATAAGAATTGGCTGGTGAATTCAATGAAATACTCACATATTTTGCTGTTAAGAATCTGGATATTGAAAAAGATCCACTCCATTTTATTTTTCATCTGAATATTTGGTATCATGCAGTTATAACCACAAGGACTTTTGTAAAATTTCTGTGCAAATACATTTCCCTTATAAGTGAAATGAATTCAGTATATAAAGGGATAATTTCTCAGTGACTTGTCTGAACAGAACTGCTTTTCCTTATGAATTCAGCTACAACTTCTGCCATAGGCTCCCCTTATCTGAAGCCTTCCTCTCTGGTACTGTTAACCAAGAGGATTTCAGCAGGTGCCTATCCTGCCAACCTGTTTTCCTGCAGAATCTTCCAGAGACTGTGGTTTCAGACTAAACAGATATGAATGTGTGAATCCTGGCCGCACAACTTTCTAGCCATGCGACCTTGAGAAAGTACTTAAACCCTTTAAGCCTCAATTTTCTCATCCGAAAAATAGAGGAAGTTGTTTATTCTTTATTTGGCCCTAAGCCACCAAAGCCCATACTCCTTTCTTCTCTGCTCTGGAAGTCTGTCCAACCCTCTACAGATAGGATCAGTGAGACTTGCTTGGGTCCAGTTAAGGGGAGATTAGCATTCAAAGGTGTGAGAGGTTGGACTATTTCTTAATCCTCTTTTGTGTCTCAGACCTGACGGGCCATATGCCTCCAAGACCAGCCTCGGCAGTAGCTCTTTCTCCATGGTGTTGGCCATCGCTGAGCTCTGGTAGCACTGTTCCTGCCTCCTTCTCCTTCAGTCCTAGGGCAGCTTTGCTAGTCCCTGGTATCTCATTGCCCCTATCAGTTCTGTAACCCCGCCCAACACCTGTAAACAGTGTCTTCACTAAACTGTCTTTGTGGTCATATCTGCATGTACTTTCCATATCCTGCTGGGCTACTGAACTGATTCAGAGGCTTAAAAATAATAGGCACTTTCTAGGACTGTGGGTTAAGCAAATAACGCAGGTAAAGACTTAGAACAGGGACCGAGATATCAGAGCTCGATAAACATCAGCGGTTATCATCTTTCTCTGCACCTGTCCTTGAAGACTCAGTTTTCTGACTTGCTTTTCCATCTCTGCCTAGAACCCAGCCTTCAGATCCCCTCTCTCCCATGCCTACCCCAGCTCCCACTCCTACCCCGGCCCAGCTTCTGAGATCACAGTTTTCTAGATGACCCAGTAGGGAGATTGGACAAGATCAAGCATTCCCCAAAACAACTTATTCACACTCTTAAACAAAATCGATCTAAAAAATTACCCACAAAATTGGAAAATACATCGAGTGACCATATCATTAACTCTCATTCATAAATTATAGTTTTAGCATGTGTATGCAGCAGAGTAATTTGTGGGGAAATAGATGAAAAACTAATTGTTAACCTCTTAACAGGAGATCCATCCTCAGCAAATCATAAAGGGAGGAATAGCCTGGGATAATAACAGAGACTAGTAATGGTATAGTAGTAAATTTTAGTTTGTCAGATTAATTGAAGAGACTCACATAATACCAATAACGTCCAGTTTTAAAAATAGTTATTAGATGTTTGAGGTTTTTCCGAGGTGGATAAACAAATATAAAACTCATTTTGACAGTGTTAAATGGGCCTTTAAAAAATAGTAAAGAAGTGGGACACCTGGATGGTTCTGTTAGTTAAGCATCGGACTCTTGATCTTGGTTCAGGTCATGATGTCACGTTCAGTGAGTTGAAGCTGCACGTGGGGCTCTGCGCCGAAGGTGCAGAACCTGCTTGGAATTCTGTCTCTCCTTCTCTCTGCCCCTCCCCTGCTTGTGCATGAGCTCGTGCTCTCTCTCGCTCTCTCTCTCTCAAATAAATAAATAAATAACTGTTAAAGATAGTAAAGAAGTTTGGAATGTTGTAGAGAAATAAAACCAAAATGATTTTCGTAAAAAAGCACAACTGGCCGCACAACATGTGCTCTAAACATGTGCTGTATGATTTTAGGGATGACTTTCATAGAGACATCCTGGTACTGTACCACTCCAGGACTGGTCAAGAAAACAGCCACCTCAAGCTGGGAGAAAGAGGAACTGGAAGCCTGCAGCTGAAGGTCTCAAGGAACAGTCACAAGCCACGTCCCTGAAGCCCTGGCATGGGTGGCATTATCAGAACTCTCAGGAGAGTCTAGAAGTCGTAAAGCTTCTAGCCACCGAAGTAGAACCACAAACAGCCATGCAGGCCGCATAGAAGAACCATACACTGCAAAGGGCCACATGGAAGAAGCCGCCGTGCCTGACCTGCATTAGTCAACTGTCACCCAAAACCACACCGAGAAGGAGGTCCTGGGAAATATAGTCCCCATGCTTCCAAGGTTGTGGCGATGGTGGTGATGAGTCTGCAGCAAACAATCCGCCAGAAGTACCACCAGGCACCATCCTAGGTACTTTAGAAGAGTGTTTTACTTAAATCCTAACAAGAATCATGTGCAGTAGATGTGGGTATTCCCATTTTACAGATAAGGGAATAGAGCCCGAGAGATGTAGTAATGTGCACATAGGCATATGAAGAAACAAGATTTATACTCACATTTGTCTAGCTTTCCATAACATCCTCCTTTCTCATATAAATTATGAAAGACCATGCTCCTTTTATCTGAAGAATCCAAATCACTGTCAACATAGGAACCAGCACCTTCTATGATAGAAAATAAACTATGTGAGAATAATCAGTTGGGTTAGTTTGAACAAGTTTTGCAAATGAATGTCAATAATTTACCAAGTTCTCTTTTTAGAGATTATTACCCACTGTGATCTCATACCCTGTAGTGCTTCAGAGTACAAAGTAAATCATGCTCCCTTGAGCTGACTTAGTACTGTGTCCCAGTGAAATAATACCTTATTTTTCAGCTGCTAGAAGGTGACTTGGTTTTCTCAATGGAGAAGAGTAATGAATAAAAATTAGGCCAGCCAAAGTCAACCATCAGGAAATCTAAGGCTGGAAATGAGTGGGGATGTGCTCTTAATCAGAACCAGGATTTGATTCCTGCCTGCTGACCCCAAAGCCCACTCAGGAACAGATTCAAACTCTGGCAATTACTTCTGAATTTAACTAGTCTTCTAGGACCAGAGTTTTTCCAAATAGTATGAAGCTCCCCAAGCAGCTGCAATCCAGATATTCATCCCAAACTGTGTGTTTTTGATGTAAGGAAGATGCGGGGAAGAAAAGGGATGCCAATTTCTCCTTGATACTCACTTCAATATCCGAAATAGGCAAAGGCTAAACGTGGAGTGTAAGTTAGCTAGGAAAGCATATTCATTCAAAGGAAAGATGAGAGACTGAGAGACTGAGGGTCAAGTGGACAGGAGTAGGAGGGGTGAAGAGTGTATGAATCCTGGTTAGAGGAGAATCTCAGAGACTAACAGCTTTGAGAGGGAGCAGTTGTAAATGAAGTGGAAGTGAGTGACTAAGTGTCCGAGGTCAAGTTAAGTTGAAGGCTACCAACAATTAGCAAATTCAACAATGGTATGGGAGGCCAAGGAATGTTGATGGTGAAGTAACTGGGTCCTCTGTTAACCACACTCTTACCAAGTCCTTCCATTCTTTGGTCCTCCTAACTCTGTCCTGCCTACCTTGCTAATCCTCAGCTTGCTGTTCAAAGAAAACCATATAACCACATTGGTCGATTCCACTGGAAATGTACAGTTTTTGAACTCCATTGAGTCCCTGGTCATGCTGAGCAATCTTCACGTAATCCTAGTTAATTCATATTTTTACTCACGCTAGTAGCTCCTTCAACTCAAAGCCACCTACCTTTCTTGAAGGCACCCTCGTTCTGATTCGAAAACCTTACCTCCAACCTCACAGAAAAAAAATAGAAGCCATCAGACAGGAGCTTCCTTAAAACTCCACCCCACCAGACGTATCCATCACTTTATCTGTCCTTACCTGTCCATTGTTTGCTAATCTAACTTCAACCTGACCCCTCTGAAGAATTTGCTCTGTAAATGAGCACCTCAAGCTTGTATCAAAAATAATGGCTTTTCTGCTGGCTCTTTCACCAGGGTTTATAAACATGAGTAAGTCTTCCTCACCTTAAAATACACATCTCCTTGCCCGTCATGATTAATTAAGCTGCCACCACATCTTTTTCTTTAGCGGCTACATTTATGAAGCCTCACTTGTTTCCCCATTCCTCACCAACCATTCGCTCCTGCAATTCATTAAAGCATGCAACAAACATTTATGACAGCTAAAACCTGCTTTATGTACATACTGCTCAGCTGAAACTCTACCTAAAAAGACCACTGCTAATTCACTTGCCAAGTTCAGGCCTCATCTTTCTGGTCCCTTTTAGACTTTGTTACCACACCTTTCCTCATTGGCATCCTCCCCTATGTTAGTTAGCCTTAAAGCCATCTCCCTCTTGGTGAACTTCTACTTCTCTATCCATTTGTTCACAGTTTCCTTGGAGACTCTTCTTCCTCCTTCTCCCCAGGATCCATCTTCAATCTTTCTCCTTGTTTATACACCTTCTCTCATTGGTTACATCAAATCCTGTGAATTCTATTATACTCATGATTCCAAAATCCATATCCAGCCCCAATATTTCCCCCGAGCCATTTTCTCAGTTGCCTGCTAAACATTTCTATCTGTTTTTCCTGCAAGCACTTCAAAGTCAACATATTCAAAACAGAACTCATGAATTCCCCCGTATCAGATCCTCCTTTGTTTGTAAAATTCCTCCCCTGAAAGAAGGATAGGGAAGGAGGTTGGATAAATTGAACAAAATAGGAGAGTTTGTAACATGAGGAAAAGGAAGGGAGGAGAGAAAAGGGTTAGTAAAAATTATAGCCAACACTTATTGCTTGTTTCATAGATAATTTATTTTTTTTAAATTTTTTGTTATTTCACACACACACACACACACACACAATGACAAATAATGACTCCCTAACAATGCCCATGTCCTAATCCTTGAAACCTGTCAATATGCTACCTTTCATGGCAAAATGAACTTTGTTTGTGTGATTAAAGTAAGGATCTCAAGATAGGAAGATTATCCTGGATTATCTAAGTGGGCCCAATGCAATTAGAAGGTCCTTACAAGAAGGAAACAGGAAGGTCAGAGGCAGAGAATGGGAGATAAAGATGGGGTCAGAGGTTGAAGTGATGAAGCCTTGATCCAAGGAACGTGAGACACCCTAGAAGTAGCAAAAGGCCTGGAAGCGATTTTCCCCTAGCATCTCCAGAATCTCCAGCCCAGCCAGTACCTTGCATTTAGTCATGAGGAATGATTCACCCAGACTTTTCACCCTGACTGTAAAATGATAAATCTGTGTTGTTGTTGTTTTTAACATTTATTTATTTTTGAGAGACAGAGAGAGAGCATGCACAGGGGTGGGGTAGAGAGGGGTACACAGAATCCAAGCAGGCTCCAGGCTCTGAGCTGTCAGCACAGAGCCAGTTGTAGGGCTCAAACCCACGAACTGGGAGATCATGACCCCAGTGGAAGTCGGACGCTTAACCAACTGAGCCACGCAGGCATCCCTAAGTCTGTGTTGTTGTTTTTTTTTTTTTTTTTTTTTTTTTTTAAATTTTTTTTTTTTTTCAACGTTTTTAATTTATTTTTGGGACAGAGAGAGACAGAGCATGAACGGGGGAGGGGCAGAGAGAGAGGGAGACACAGAATCGGAAACAGGCTCCAGGCTCCGAGCCATCAGTCCAGAGCCTGACGCGGGGCTCGAACTCACGGACCGGACCGCGAGATCGTGACCTGGCTGAAGTCGGACGCTTAACCGACTGCGCCACCCAGGCGCCCCGAGTCTGTGTTGTTTTAAGCCACCGAGTTTGTGGTAATTTGTTGTAGCACTATGGATACTGTCATTAGACCCATTTACACAAGAGGAAATTGAAGCCTAAGGCATTTAAATAGCTGATCTAAGGTCTCACAACCGGTAAGTGGCATAGCTGAGATCTGAACTCAGTAAGTTTTGGCCAGTCCCACCACGGAATTAACTCAATGCTGAACCCAAAGGAGTTTTCTAAACTAATGATCCAAACATGGTGGGAGTCCAAATGCAGAAACTAGGAGCTAAAGAGCAACAGGAGAACCAGGGACATAAAAGCAGGAGGAGCTGGTTCAAGGGTGGCCTTGTACAAGCTGTATGGTCGCCCAGCGTGGACTCAAGCTCGCTCGGCGCTTGCAGTGCTAACAGGGCAGGCTTTGTTTGCAAGGTAGTGTAGGCTGGACTGCTGTTCTTCTCTCAATTTAGAGCATCCCCATTTCCCTATTTAGTAACATAGGGAAATGCTCATGATACTTACTAAATATAAAATAAGTGGAACCCAAACAATAGAGATATTAAGTTAACAGTGATTGGCTTTGGGTAATAGAAGTATGGGTTATTCTTATTTTCTTACGTATGCTTTTCTTGTATTTGAAAGTTGTTCCACGTGAACATGTATTACTTTTATAATCAGGATAGAGACAACCAGTAAATATCATTTTAAACAGAATAGTTTGTGCCAATGATACTCTGTTTACTTTCCTAGGTCCTTTGCCAGCTCCACACCCGCCCCCGACCCCCACCTCTGGAGAAAGTGACTTAATGGACTCTGCATCTCTCAGGCTTTCTTGCCCGTGTTTTCAAGTTGGAATCCATCAATAAGAGTCTCTGGCAAATGGAGAATAGAAGAGGAGAAATTGGGCTATCTATTCTCCCAGATGTCCGGTACATTTTGCATCTTTCAAACCATGCGTATTAGGCCGTGTCACTCGTGGCCATAGATCCTGTCAGGCAACTGTTTCTCACAGCTATGGTTCTCTCTAGAAGCTGGTAGCCGCCCTGTCCTCCTGCATCTTCAGGCCTCCAGCCAGTAGGCTTCTTGCTTCTCAATCTCTCAACACTATTCTCTGTCGGCTCCCCTACCCTGCCCGCATCTGCAAGTTGCCCTGCATTGAACCCTTTTCAATTAAACCTATGAATATACCATCTGTCTCCTGCCAGGCCCCTGGCTGATACCACATTTAAGGTGAGACACCACAGCTGCAAGAGTGCAGAGAGGGTGGCAAAAGCAGATGGCTCGTGTTCACAAAGCAGACGTAGTTGCTCAATGGCAGGATCATTGTCTGGGAGAAGCAGTGAGGGCTGAGTGTGAGTAAGGAGTGATTTGGTTGGAGACTTTCTCAAGAAAAGTGATGGTGTTAGCAGAGTTCAGGTGGTGTAGACAGAGCACGTGGAAGAAGTTGAGCTTACAGCTTCCCAGATATATAGTTTATTGGTAGTTTTGCAACTTCCGGTGGGAAACTTGAAGAGCGTGCCCCGACAGTTCTAACTCAGAGTTCATTTATAAGACTTATGGATGTGCAGGTGCCTTCATGGATGCAGCCTGCTTCCCTTTTCAAAATTTGTATGAATTTGTTTGGACTCAAAACGCAAACACTGCAAAGAGTATCTGGTCATTTCCCTAGTGCTGGGTGATTTTGCTTCAGAAGTAACCCTTAGCCTCTGCTCCTTGCTCCTGCTCAAATCAGGTGCCTCCTGCTGTACTGATCAGATATCTAACCCTTGTTCTTAGGCAGTATCACTTTTACTTTCTGAACCAGACTTTGACATTCTGCCCTAGTGTTAGGCTTCCCTGCTCCCATCTTGCGGTTGGCAACCTATATAGACTCCTTCCCGCCTCTGGCAGATGAAGCCCATGACAGACACACCTCTGCAAGTGAACTTCCTCCAAAGCTGGACTTTAGCCTTGGAGCCTCAGCCCTTGGGCAAAGTGATTTGGGCAATAAAACCTTACCTGTGCACTGTGTACTTTTCCCAAGGACTTTCAGCTCTACCTCATGTGAGTCTGGATCTTTCCTGCCAAGATGAAAGGCAGGGGGAAAGGCGAGTAAAGAGGCTGAGAAGCTGCCCCACAGCCAGAATCAATTCCCTCATCGCCTCCAGACTGGAAGTTATGGAGCAGTGTTTGGTCAGAAACTCACAAAAATCAGACTTAGGCAAGTAACTCCCACGTACCCCTGTCCCTTTCTTTCCCACCACACAATAGAAAGGTGGTATTGTGTGGAGGCGACTTCCAGGGATTCTATCTTTGGATAGTCACAGGCCTGGTCCTTAGACTGTGTGTCTAGCTATGGAGCATTTTCAGAGCTCCCAGATGATGAGGTGCTGGGGAACTGACTCGAAACAACTGAATTCACAAAAATTTTGGTTTAACTTAAAAAAAAAAACAAATACAAACACAAATAAAGTGTTTTATCTCATATCAATTCTATAAGGTGCATAGGTTCTGTTATTAATTTGCTTTACGACAAAGAAACTAAGACATAGAAAGGTTGAGTAACCTGCCCAAGATCCCGCAGATAGTAAGTGGCAGAGCCCAGATTGGGACCCAGGGATCTGGTTCAGTAGCCTGTGCCCTTAACTGATGCACCAGGCTTCAGGATGACAGAGTAGACATTCCTGAAGTGATGTTTGGATCTCACATTTTCTCCCTGAGGCAAACAGATGGAAATGTAACCTACAGTCGAGATTGCTTGGTGAATATTAAGTACAAACAAATGGGAATTAGGTTTTCTTAATGAAGGGTTCTTCAGCTGAGAGTGCTTGAAATATATTCTTCCCCCACTGAGGGAAACACCGGCTACAGAGACGACTGGAATCTCCTGGTGAGGGCGCTTCTTTCTCCCTCCTGTGTGTGTGTTGGGGGACTGACAGGCCAAGGTCTTAGTCCCTCCTCTTTTCCTCAGGAGGCCATTGAAAGAGTTTTCTGGTAACACATTTTTCTCTTAGATATGTTAATGCTGTTGTCTTTATCACAGTTTTAAGCATGCTAATTGCCAGGCTCTGACTACAGCCCTTCTCTGATCCTTGATTGGAATTTAATCTGGAAACTCATTACCCGACCTTTCAGGAGTTAACAATTCTGGTTTAGCGTTTCCTGACTCTAGCCTCACCCTTTTGAGTTGATTTGCTTAGATGAACTCTGAGTTCTGAGGTGCTTCACTGTATTGCTGTATTTGTTCCCCCAGTTCCGGTCCTGCCACATGTCTGCATCGGCCAATGTTCATGTTAAATGGTCCTCTCCACATCACTCTGCATGGGAGTGGTGATATGTCTCCGTTTTGTTAACTCTGAAGTATTGCTCTTTCCACTGTTGGTTTACCTAAAGCTGCCTATTCCTATAAAGTGTTCTGTTGCAGGATTTTTTTACCTTAATACCCGGGATTCGGTGTCTCGCCACTTCAAAGAATGAAGAGGTGGACACAAAACCAGCAGCAGGCAAAAGTTTATTAGAGTATAAGATCAGAAAGGAAGAATAAATAGTATGAAAACTCCCTTTACAGAGAGGGGGCATTCGAAAGTGAATGCCTGCAACTACAGACAAAGGTCTCTGTTTTATAAGGCTCTGGTCTCACCACCCCCCTCCGCCCCATCCCTTCCCCCTTGTTCCTTCTCAGGTCTCACCCCTATTGGCTTGATAACTCTAGGTTCTGGGTTGTCTATTCCTGACTGGTTCATTTCCATTGTATGAGGGTGGTCTGTGGCCATAAGTTCCTTGTGGGTCCAACATTTTATGGTCTACTAATTGTTGGTCAGGTGTTTTGTCAAATTCCTAAGGGAAACCTGAGGGGGAGTAGGTGGGGTCTGTCACATTCTTAAGAGGAACCTTAAGCCTGAGGGGGTTTGCTATGGTCAGACACTCCCAGCATTGTTCCAAAGTACGTGTTTTTCCCCACCCAGGGACCTCAGATCCTAATCTTTCCCTCTCTGCCTACTGAAGCCTAGCTTTTCCTACCATAATTCCTCTATTACAGTCTCATTACTTAGCCCAATTCAAGTGGGCTTTGTAGAACTCTGACTGATTAAAACTAAAAATACCCAAATCCAGTGGTAAGGTCATTTGTAATAAAATGAGAAATAATTTTGAAAACTTAGCCAACTATCCAGATGCACATTGATTGGGTAGGATAAGTTACAGGGCTGATTCCCTCAAGATTGAATTTTTATTTTATCTCAGAAAGAGAGAGAGAAGGAGTAAGAGGAGAATGAGAGAGAGAAGACCAGGGTTTGAGGTGAAATCTTAGAAGAGGAGAATGAATTCATTGTTCACCTTAACTGTAAGTTAAGGAGTAGCTCAAAAATTTGGTTTCTTGAGCAGATTTTTTTTTTTAAATTTTGAGGGTTCTTACCATCAGTCTCTATAAGGCAAGACTGTGGAAACTTTGCACATGACAAAATGGTTGTAACAAAAAAAATTTTGAGAGTTGGCTAAAGAAAGTTGATTCTGTGGATCACCACTCTTAGTTCTTAAATTTGATGAAAATTATAGATTTAGAAATAAAATAAACAAATCACTTATCACCCATATTTTATCACTTAAAATATCCTTTGAATATTTCTCTAAGGCTCACATGAAACTGGTGAGTAGATCAACATCATTTATCAGCCACTACGTGTCAGAAGTGACACAATCTCACAGGAGAACGACATTATTGAAATTTTCACCAATAGTAGAATGAAATTTTTCACTAATTCCCCACTTGGCCACATTCTGCTGATCTCAGTATTTTTCTCAATAAAATGTAACCCCCAGGAGAGCAGAGGTATTATATCTCATGTTTACCACCGTATCTTAGTTTATTTGGACTGTTATCACAGAATACCATTGACTGAGTCGCTTATAAACAACAGAAATTTATTCCTCATAGTTCTAGATGCTGAAGTTCAAGATCAAGGTGCTAGCAGATTCCATGTCTGTAACAGTCTGCTTCTTAGATCATAGATGGCCATCTTCTCACTGTGTCTTCACCTGGTTGAAAGGGTGACTGAGCTCTTTAGGGCTTCTTTTATAAAGGCAATAATTCCATTCATGAGGGCTCCACCTCATGATCTAATCACCCCCCAAAGCTCCACTTCCAAATACCATCATACTGAGAATTAGGATTTCAATATTTGAATTTGGAGGGGACACGAACATTCAGTCCGTAGCAGACTGTGTATCCTAACACAGAACCTTATCTATAGTAGTCACTTGATAAATATTTCCTGAACAACTGAATGGGTGTCCTCAGTGATTATTCTGGTCTAGCTTGTAAAGTGGTAAAGAATCCATTATCCTTTTTATCAGTACACTTAGATTATTGACTTCACAAAACATTATAAACCTAAGGCAGAGATGAGAAATTGTCTGGATGAAGCTGAAAGACTAACTGAAATAGCAACTTAAGATGGGGAGAAACTTTTTTTCTGATAGCAAGTAATCCAAAACGTATTTTTTTATTAAAACAATGTCGATGTACTATGGGGTCTAATGCAAAATTCAAATTATATTTTTAGATATGAGACATCAGTGGTGTGTTTTTCTTGCAATAACTGCCTTCCCCTGATGCTAGAAGTTCAGACTGATTCTTCTATGCTTCTAGGAGTCCTGCCCAAAGGCATTCAGATAATGGAAATTTAGGATTGTATCTGGGCCCATTGTGAGCTGCCACTACTGAATAATCATAAACTAAGTGTCTTTGGCTCTATTCTCTGCTAGTCTGTCCTTTGGTTTTGTTTTGTTTTGCTTTGAACAACCGGAAGCATTTACAATACATTCTTTCATTTATTTATCCATTTATTTTTTCGTTAAGTTGGTTAATTAGTTATTACCTAAAGCTCTCATTTACGTGCAAAGCAGAGTGTTGTTGTTGTTTTTTTAATTACATTATGTCTTAGGTTGAACGCATGAATGTCAAAATCATTGAATGAATGATTCAGAGACTCGTATGTACAAATTTATTAAGGAGTATGCTCAAAATAACTCTTGTGCAGAAGTAAGTGATGTAGGATTGTGCAGAGAAAGGAACTACATGGAGATGCATTTTCAGTGAGGGTCCACTGTAACTGAGATGGCCATTCAGAGTTGACCAGTCTTAAGGCAGGGGACCCGGGCCTTTATACTCCCTGCTCCAACTAGATCACTCAGTGTATGTAGACATGTGGGCTGCCCCGTGGATAAGGTATGATTTCAGGCAGGGAGGCCCTATTCCACTGAGGAAGATTCCTGGACAGCATTTCAGCTGAGACACTCAGCTGCTAACAATTCTGGCACCAGGAGAATGAGTGTTCAGTCCTCAAGGTGGACCCGAGTGATACATCACAGCATGCACTATTGCTATAGCGGGGTTCAAATGCTCTTCCAAGGAGTTCCTCCTGACACATTGTTTCTGGAGAATGGAGTTTCATTGTTTCTGTATGTGTCTGTCATAGTGCAACTTCCAAATAGTTCCATAGTGCAACATCCAAATGTTATTTAGGACGTTAGAGGGAAACATCCATGTCTCTATGCTGGAATGCAGGAAAGTCACATGGCATGACTCTTGGTCTGGATTTTCCCACTCCTGACATCATTACTAACTCTTAAAAATCAGGGTTCAACTTCCTTTCCTCAAGAAATTTTATTCAAGTATCCATGGACTGCCAGGTTACTCCAGTTATAATCTAGTTCATAATGGTAACGATATATTTCAAAACCCTTGGGTCCAAGGCTTATTGTTCATTAACTTACTGTTCATGAACTTATTTCTTTTTTTTTTTTTTAATTTTTTTTAACGTTTATTTATTTTTGAGACAGAGAGAGAGAGAGCATGAACGGGGGAGGGTCAGAGAGAGGGAGACACAGAATCCGAAACAGGCCCCAGGCTCTGACCGTCAGCACAGAGCCTGACGCGGGGCTCGAATTCACGGACCACGAGATCGTGACCTGAGCCGAAGTCGGCCGCTTAACCGACTGAGCCACCCAGGCGCCCCATTTCTTTTTTAATTTACTAGCACTTGTGTTCTTTGCTAGAAATAGTTATTTTTGGTTTACAGATTGTCCTCACTCAAAATAATGTATTGAAAAAAAATAATTTGGTAAAGAATGGTGGTTGCTGAGACAACGCCTTCAGGTTGATCCTGGGAGGCTCACCGAGAGCTGAGGCAGCTCCAAAAGAGCTTTCTTCTTTTTCCTGGATCCCTGGGGTCTCCAGAATTGAAGTGGCCTTTTAGTTCTTTCACTGACAGGTAACCAAGCCTCTTTAATCTCCAGCCTCCAGCTTAGCTGATCATTGATGATCAGGTATAGCTCTTAACATCAGGTCATGTCTTGGGTCATCAGTTGGCTTTTGGATGGCTGTCGTTGAATCAGAGGCCACTCAGTATAATCAGCAGCAATCCTAGTCCTTCAAAGAGCCTGATATTGCTGTTTTGAGTAGGGGTCTACAATAAGGAATTTGCAGCTAGAAAAAGCTCATTGGGTTTGGGAGAGGTCATGACCAGCATTTGCTACTCATCAGTGATACTCCCATTGGTGGGTATCGGGTATGAAAAACTTATTTTGTACTTGCAAACTGACAGTTCTTATTTGCTGAGAAATTCCCCCCTTTAGGTCTAATGAGATATGTTGAAGTCCGTATATAACCTATGTATATTCTTTATTATACTTACATTCTGGTTATATAAAAATGAGCTTGAAGATAACTGCAAAAAGTTGTAACAAATATGTACTAACAAGAATACACACTCATGACGGACAAATACTAAGTAAATCAACTTTTCCTGATAGTGTTGAAATAAAAATCACACTTACTATTCACGTACACATGTGGTAAAGTATTAAAGGCTTTTACAAATAATTTTATACAAAGCAATCACAACTTTAAACTTGGATAGTCTTCAAAGTTTCCATCATAAATCCATGGATTAGTGCCTACAATCGTGGCATGTAAAACAAATGAAATATTATCAGATAGCATTGTAGTTTGACATATTCAACATTCAATATTAATGGGATTTTTGGATTTGTTGCTTGTAGGCCTGTGTAATCATAGCTAAACAAAACTGTTAATTTGAGTTTGATGACTGAGTAAGGGTAGGAATTTTTTTATTTCTCAATTGATGGAAATTAATAGTTATCTGGCAATCAGAGAAAAGCTGCTATTTCACTGTTAAAATGTAGAAGCACTTTCTCTTGAGAAAAGCATGAATTTAGTCTAGACTGGGAGAAAAGATTATTTTCACAAATATACCAAATTGAACTGGAAACATTATTAGTGCTTTTCCTAAATCTAAAATGTTAGTGAGAATTAAAATTTCTATTTATGAATTACTATAGAAGCCTGCCAGGAAAGACCTTCTGAGCCAGTCCCAAATATTTCCCTGCCCTTCTCCTTGCTCACTGACTTCTAGATAGATCAGCTAGTGTGAGACACTGGGAGAAGCATGGAGGGCAGGAGAAAGAGTCCAGGGGTATGATTATCCCTCCTTCTCTCTCTCCCTTCCTCCTCCTCTCTCCTTCACCCCTCTACCCTCCTTCCCCACTTACCCCTTTCTCTTTCTCTCCCTCCCTCTCCCCGACCCTCTCCCTTCTATGTGTTTTCAGGACTGTAACTCCTATTCCAGGTCTCTTCTGGAAAGTTCCTCCTCCTGTGCTCCCAGCTTTTATCAGGCAGTCTCCACTACAGATCTAGCTTATGCTAGGCTGTTCAGCTTCTGGGTCCTGCTAACACTCACTCCTCCCAGAATCCAGTGAGTCCTAGAGAAAGAAGCAGCTTCATGCTACGGCTAATCTTTGAGTTGCCTTACTATTTCCTGTTTGGCTTTTCAGCTCTTCCACCACCAATGTAATTAATTTCTTATATTTGATTCCCTTTGTTTGAGATAGGGTATGTGTTCTGTTTGTCTGACTGGACCCTGAGTCATAGGGCAACTCCCCCACTTCCCATGCATGGAATAGTATAATCATAGGACTAGACATTAAAAAATCACATAGTCTATTACTTTGGAAGAATACATGTACAGGTGGAGATATTCTACAACCATGTACACATATGACAAATTTACATTTAACATTTAACATACTTGAATTTAGTTTTGTGTGATTTGCTCCAACATTCTGTTGGATCGTTCCTGACCTTCAGTCACTTTCTACCCTGATTCTTTATACATGAAGACGTCAGAATCATGACTATCACATGCTATTTTATGCATATTACTCCTTTGCCAAGCACCTGGAGGGTATTTCTTTGGTGAAGCAGATCCAAACTTTCAGTCTAGTTCTAAAAGCTCTCCCTCAGTCATTTTCCTCACTCATTTCCTTCTTCCTGTATCTTTATCAGCTTACAGCCTATGTCATGCTCCACTGAAGCCTATCTGTTTCAGTCAAACTATCTTGCTTCCCATTCTTAACATTAAATTTCCTGTTCTCTACCATTGTGGCTTCACTAGGGCAGTAGCATCCTTTCTTATCACATCTTTGAAACTGACAATACCTTATATAGAATAAGAACAATAACTTGTGGGTGCTTGGGTGGCTCAGTCGGTTAAGTATGTGACTCCTGATCTTGGCTCAGGTCATGATCTCAGATTGTGTGGTCAGTCCCATGTGGGACTCTGTCCTGAGAGCATGGAGTCCGCTTGGGATTCTCTCTCTCTCTCCCTCTCTCTCTCTCTCTGCCCCTTCCCTGATCTCTCATGCATTCTCTCTCTCTCTCTCTCTCTCTCTCTCTCTCAAAATAAATAAACTTAAAAAAAAGAACAAGAAGAACTTGTAATTTATAATGCATCCCCATACACATGCTTAAGTCTGCTGGATCTCTCTCTTCTTAAATCCTAGCAATCTGCAGGATTTTAGTCTAAGCCCTATTGTCTTTTCTTTCCAAATTCTTTCTCTGGCTGATCTCTTCCATTCTGATAAGTTGACCTCCAAATTTATGACCCTGAATCTAAATATCTAGTCTTCAGATTCCTGAGCTGCAAACCTTGCGTTTCTGGCTTACCAAACACTTCTACCAGGTTCCCTTCGGGCACATTAAACTCAGAATGTCCCAAACTGAACTGACTGTTCTTTCCCCACCATCCTCAGAATGCCTGCGCCCTTCCAAGATTCTCTGTCTTCAATTAATAATGTCGCCTCCTAACTAGAAACCAGTCTTTCTTGATTCCTCCTGAAACCTTGCCACCTTTTATCTGTGACAGATCCTAGAAGATCACTCCAGTCTGCCCATCCTCATATCGAAATTGCCTTAGTCATTTTGGAGGTCATTGTTGTAGACAATCTCTTCAACCTCATCCCCTGCTCCTTATTCTCTGGGTTCTTCACAAAGTTATTTTCTCTTGTTCATCCAATATAAACAGGTTGCCTACTACCCATTTATTCCCTGTCACCCAGCCTACTGTTCATCCCCTTCATTACACCTTTTCACAATCTGTAAATATTTTATTTGGTTAGTCATTTGTCATGAGTCTTCCTTGCCAGAGGCTAAGCTTTGTGATCACTTTGTGCTCGGCTGCTTATAGGTGTTGAGTAAATACTGCTGCATAAAGAAATGAACGAAGGAATGAGTGAACGTAGCAGGGCTTTTATCTGTCTCACAGGTCCTCTGTATTCTACCCACCACCAACCTGATCGCATCACTGTCCTACCTCAAATCCTTTGATGGTTTTCTATTTTCTGAAATAGTCATTTTAACACTCAGCAAATCTTTCTGAGATTTACAATCGTGGCAAGAACAAGGGTTCAGAGTCTTTTTAAAAAAATTTTTTTAACGTTTGTTCATTTTTGAGAGAGAGACAAAGCGTGAGTGGAGGAGGGGCAGAGAGAGAGGGAGACACAGAATCTAAGCAGGCTGCAGTCTCTAAGCTGTCAACACAGAGCCTGATGCAAGGCTCAAACTTACAAACTGTGAGATCATGACCTGAGCCGAGGTCGGAGCCACCCAGGTGTTCAAGGATTCAGAGTCTTAAGTTTAAACTGAAACTTTAGGAACTGATAGAAGAATGAGCTCCTTACTGTCACCACCTGGCTCAATGAGAATTCAAAGCCTTGAGCCAATGTTGGTCAAATATCTATTGTTTTATTTTTACTCTTTTAATTTTTTAATGTTTATTTATTTTTGAGAGAGACAGAAAGAGAGAGAGAGAGAGCACAAGTCGGGGAGGGACAGACACACACACACACACACACACACACACACACACACACACAGAATCCAAAGCAGGCTCCAGGCTCTGCGCTGTCAGAGCAGAGCCCAATACCAGGCTTGAATTCATGAACTGGAGATCATGACCCAAACCGAAGTCAGACCCTCAATCAACTGAGCCACCCAGGTGCACCAAATATCTGTTGTTTTAAATTCTATTATTAGCAGGCAGACAGGAAAGTGAAGAAAGCATTGGAGTGACTTGAAGGACCTGGGAACTGATTTTGGCTGGTCACTTGACCTTTCCTGTCCTTAGTTTCCTCATCTATGAAGTGAAGAGATTATACAAATAATCTCCAAGGTCCCTTCCAGCTCTGGAATTCTGTGATTCTCATGTACTAGACCACTGTGTTCCAGGATTGTGTTTTGAGCCTCACATTAAATAATATGGAGATTGTGAAACATGACAGAAATCTTATTATTTTGCTGTTGAGTGTGGCACCTTCATTACAGAGCAAGTTACCCTTGGGCTTCAGAAATTTTGATGAGAATGATATGTGACTTCTAAGTATCATTTGATATGTTTCTTTCTGGAAGTAGTTTCAGGAGCAGTGAGAAGAAGTGGCATTAGAAATACTAGAAAACAGGGGCGCCTGGGTGGCTCAGTCGGTTAAGCGTCCGACTTCGGCTCAGGTCATGATCTCACGGTCTGTGAGTTCGAGCCCCGCGTCGGGCTCTGTGCTGATGGTTCGGAGCCTGGAGCCCGCTTCGGATTCTGTGTCTCCCTCTCTCTCTCTGCTCCCCCCCCCCCCCACTCGTGCTCTGTCTCTCTCTCTCTGTCAAAAATAAATAAAAACATTAAAAAAAAAAGAAATACTAGTAAACAGAATCAAGGCGGGCAGAGGGCAATACGTTTTGCCTATTATGTGCTGGGTGCCTTATGTATGTCATCATCCCATTTGGTGAAGAAACACAGTGAAGCCTGACCAGCAGTGAATTAGCCAGCAAGTGGCTGAGTGCTTTGGAACCCGGTCTGTGTAGCTCCAGTCTACTTGTTCTGCCTGTAATCCTTTTACACACTGAAGCATCTGGTGTTAAATCTCAGTTCTTTCTCTACCTCCAGTCAATTATATGAACACCACCTCACTTCTCCAACTAAACGGATATAAATGAGCACAGAAGGAGGCCTCAGGATGAGTGAGGACGGTGAGAAGAGAAGCCTTGATGGCAACCTCACCTCAGGAGCTTCGTTGGACAACTGAGCATGTTGGAGAATATCCCTGATCATCACCATTGCCTCCAGTTTAATAGTCACTAAAGCCTAGTGGTGAGAGGGTCTGGAACTTGCTGCTAAGGGTAGGACCTGTTCCTAGTGGTCAGGATTCGTGGGTTCTGATATGCTTTGCAAGGAGATCACACAACGAGGACAACCAAGGAACTAATGACCAACTCTTTTTTTTATGATTAAAACAAAGTTTATTTATTTATTTTAAAAGAGAGAGAGACATGGGAGGGGCAGAGAGAGAGGGAGAGAGACAGAATCCCAAGCAGGCTCTGCACCAGCAGCGGAAAGCCCAATGCAGGGCTTGACCTCCCCAACCGTGAGATCATGACCTGAGCCAGATCTGAGCTGAGCTGAGCCACCCAGGCACCCCCTGATCAACTCTTACCACAACACCAGTTGAAGAGTTTCCTTGCTTTTGGTTGTTTTTTTTTTAATTAAAAAAAATTTTTTTTAAAGATATGATCACTTGATGCAGACTTTTTTTTTTTCTTCTTCTTCAGGAAAACATAAATCAAAGCAGTACATTATTATCCATCGAGTGGAATTCAGTATAAGGAGGAGAGGTCTAGCTGTATCATTGTGGAGACTTATGAGTGTTACTTATAGAAAAGGCATAAATAAGGACCTTTCAAAATCTGAAAGCCCACAATACTCCCTTTGGGGTGTATAGCATTGTTATTTGTGTTTTAAGGAGAGCTACAGAAAGAGTCAACAAAGAAACAGTCAACAAATGAATGCCATCAGGCACTTAGAGACAAACATCTCTTAAGAAAAACCCATTCTTGCCAAGTTAAACAATAGCCCAAACTGTTTGCTTTTAAACATGGAAGGAAAGAATGAAGAATCATACCCATTTTTCTTCTTTTATGATATCACTCTGGCACCTGCATTCGCAAGGAAGCAAATAACATATTGTGTTGTACTACTTGTTCCAAAGGTCTTAGAAAGAAGATTATTATGAAAAAACAAACCAACAAACCACATTTACTGAATTGGAGATAAATATTGCTTGTTATATAAAATGCCTTGAGGGGTGAAAATTGTTTCTGTTTTAATGGTGCTAAACATTAGAATGGATGCCTGGTCAACTATATATAAAAATTACCATTTTTTATTTAATATATGCCTAATGGTACCTGACATTTTCGTTATACTTTTTGTAAGGCAGAGAAGTTTAATAATATTGGTTAGTATTATTGTTCTCTGCATAAAATTTTCACTGGCTACTCCACAACTTGCTAAGCTTTTGGATAACAAATGGGAAAATATCACACCACAGGCAATATTTATCCATCCAACAGGCAAAACAAGAAAATGGAACCCAGGCCTAGAATCCTCTAGTGTTACTCAATCAAGGCAAATTATTTATTTCTTCTGTCCAGGAGTCCCATGGGGCATGAAATATTGATTTAGGAATTTGCCGGGCATGAGTATCTGTGTTGTAACTACGTTCTTTTAGATCGCTTAATATATAAGTTGTTTCTATGTATGCTGTGATAAGACCAAAGAACAAATTAAATCTGGCTACTTAATAAACATGAATTAATAGACGCTAAACTCTTTTTCTAATTACTAGCTTGGGGTCATTAAAGTTCACTCCATGGTGTGCAGGATTGCACAATGCATTGTTCATATGCGTGCCTAGCTTCCTCTCTCCCTTCATCTTACAACCGCATAGCCTCTGCTACATGTCACAGGAGCTTATGCCAATCTTTCTGCAAGTGGGACGTGGACAGCCTGTGTGTTCTTCCTGGTTAACCTGGGGCTTCTGAAAGCCAAGACACAGGGGGCTCTAGGTATTGGAGAGAAGCTAAAGATGGGCCCAGAGGAAGTTTGCAGTGTGGAGAAGAGCAAGGATTCTTCATTATCTGAGCAGAAGAGTAAGAGTCTGGAGCAAGTGAGGAGAAAAAAAAAACAAACAAGCCAAGAAGATATAGAATAGTTATTTCATCAGCTAAAAAGCTTTGCTCTGTATCATTCTACATGTCCATAAAATACAAAACATTAAAAGGGTCTCATATTAATGCATAGCCTTAATATTTGTTTCTGTGCTCTACTGATTTGGTACTTCCCATGTAAGATCAGCATAGTAGTTACTAGCAAGACTCTGGTGGAGTCAGACTGCCTGGGTTCTAGTTCAGCCTCTGCTACTTGCTAAGAATGTGACCTTACCTCCCTTAGCCTCAGTTTCATCTTTAAAAGGAGGGTAACAAAAGTACCTCTCTTGTAAGATTATTGCAAAGGAAAATAAGATACGGATACATAATATATGATACATAGGTATCTCTCTCTATGTTCTTACATGATACATAGGTCTCTCTCTCTCTCTCTCTCTCTCTCTCTCTATGTTGTTATGTAATATATCATATCTCCATTTTTATTTCTATGTTATAGTCACTTTAAACAGGGCATGGCATACATATAAATCGATAACATTCAGTAGAATTATCAAATTTACTGTTGTTTTATAGTTGCTGTTGAACTTTTCACATCTGTAGGCCTTGTCTCCCCTGCTATTTATCTATAAGCCCCCCGAGGGCTGGAAAGCAATTTTATATTTTGTGGTGGTTCAATATATTTTGTTGACCCATATTTTGGGTATTTACCCTCTGGGTTTCAGTTCACAGATTTAGTGGCAGGTGAACCAGGTCTGGCCAATCATCTCGACAGAGGGAAGGTATGTAACTCAAGCTTGGATATGCAAGCCCTTACCAGAAAAGGCTTACTGATGGCTGAGATGCCTGTCTTTAGGGCTGTGTAAATCGGGAACACTGGGAGTGGCCATCTTTGCCTCCTCTGGGGAAATCCTGAGGAACTCAGGGCCATTAGATCGAGAAAGATGGCCCCTGAGGACATGGTTTAGTCTCCAGATTCAATCTTGCCTCAGAGGAGTGCTCTCTGGATCTTCTGATTTTATGAGAAAAAAGAATGAGGAAAGTGATTCTGTCTTTAGTTTATTTAAATTAGTTTGTATTGCGTTTGCTACCAAATTATACTAATATATATTTTCAAATAGACTTGGTCTGTGTGATCCTCTTTGATGTCACTGACCTTATTTATATAAGGTCCCATACAGAAGAAAATCAATATATATTACATGTATGAATGAGTTATAAAATTTAAAAATTTTCAAAATTCATAAGCCCATTAATCTCCTATACATTATCATACTGTTCTAGGTAATCAAGTTCAATTTAAATGTGACTTTTTTTTAAGTTTATTTATTTTGAGAGAAAGAGAGAGAGCGAGAGAGCGCATGCGTAGGAGCACGCAAGCGGGGGGGGGGGGGGGGGGGGGGTGGGGGGGTGGGGGGGGTGGGCAGAGAGGAGAGACAGAATCCCAAGCAGGCTCTGTGCTGTCCCTGCAGAACCAGAAGTGTGGCTGGAACTCACAAACCTTGAGGCCATGATCTGAGCGGAGATAGAGTCAGATGCTTAACCCAATGAGCCACCCAGAAGCCCCTAAATATGTCCTGACAAAGAAACAAATTCTTTTGTAGGAAAACACATGATGTAGCCCTGACTATGGTGCTGGATGAACTAGACTGCTGGAAAAACAATTTGGGGAGACCAGAAATTTAGCATGGGAACAACTGAGTTTCTCTGAGCACAACTAACTTCATGGTCAGTTCAGTTCCTTAACGTCCCTCAGCACCATTCTTCATGCACAAAATTGGAAAAATAATACCTTACGGGGTTGTTGTTAGACTCAAAGGAGCTCATTGATATGGGACCTAAGAACGACACAAATTTTTTTTTTTTGAATTATTTTTTCAGATACTCCTATTTCAATTGGTGGTGGACACATGCCTCCCAAATCATGAGCCTTAAAGTGTTTAAAATTGTTTTTCTAGTCAAATGCACAAGAGGAGGCACATTTCTGAAGGATGTATGTAAAACTGGGCTATCATATCTGGGTCTGGAATGTGACCTTTGGGGAAAATCTCAGTGTTGTCTTCTGTAAAAGGAAGAGTTCCACTCCCACGTTATCCCCAAGAACCCCTTGGGGGTTCAGTTTTGCCATCTCAGGACTTCAGAGGACAGAATCGGTGCTCTGCTTAAGACGAGGTTCCTGGCAGGCCCTTGGGTCATCCCTGCAGCTCAGTACCTGTGAGCTGCCACTCCTCCGGTGTTTTTGGTGGGCGTGGCGACAAGCACCTGCTCTCAGGCTTTCCTTGAATCTCGCTCCAAGCCTCACGTTTTAACGGTGTAGCTCTGCAGTCTCCTAGCTAATCCCTCAAGGTTGCTTTATGAGATCCGGTTTCAATCCCCCGGTGGGTAGCTCTCAGGTCCCGTTACAATTCTCCAGAGCTCAGCGTGTGTGCAGGAGGGACAGAGCCAGGGAGAGATCGAGTGAGGGAAGGCTCCCGGGCTCCTGTTACCGGCTGCACGGGCCCCCGCCCCGCGCAGCCGAGTGCGCGGCTGGGCCCGGGAGCGCCGCGGCCCCTTTAAGAGCCGGGCCCAGGCCGGCCCCGGGGCCGCGGGAGCCCAGAGCGCCGCGCGCCGCCGAGGAGTTGGGATCCGGCGCAAAAGTTTCCTCCCAACTCCGGCCCCGCGCGCCGCCGCCGCCGCCGCCCACTCCAGCCCGGGGCCTGGAGTCGGCCCAGCCGCCGCCGCCGCCGCCGCCAGGGCCGGGGCCAGGGGGCAGGGCCAGGGCCAGAGCTGGCCCGGCAGTTTCGCTTTGGCGGGCTCGGAGCAGCCGCCTTGTCCGGGCCCGAGCAGGAGACGGAGCAGGAGGAGGAGGAGCCCGGCCACAGTGCAGCCGCGTCCCCGGGCACCAGCTACCTGGGAGGTAGCCCTTCCCGCAGCCGCCCCCTTTCCCCGATTGCCGCCCGCCCCGGGGCCGCCTGCGCCGGGAGGAGGGGCGCTGCCGCGAACCCCGGGCCCTGAGGGGGCGCGGGGGAGAGGTGCTCCAGGTCTCCGGACCCCCCCGCGCCGGGCGAACCCCCAGAGTGTGGGCTGCGCCCGTGGGGCCGGACACCTGTTCGGCCGGGCCCGGCGTGGGCGCCGGGGGCCAGGATGAAAGTGACCGTGTGCTTCGGCAGAACCGGCATCGTGGTGCCCTGCAAGGAGGGCCAGCTGCGCGTCCGGGAGCTCACGCAGCAGGCGCTGCAGCGGTACCTGAAGACCAGGGAGAAGGTGAGCGCTGGGGCGCGGAGTGGGGGCGCGGCTGTGGGGCGGGCTACCCGCGAGCGCACCAAGGCCAGGGCACCTGCCAGGTGCCCCAGGACCCGGTGGCGACGCGCAGAGAACACAGCACCCAGTAGACTTTATTGGAAGCTACCTGTGCCTGCCAACTTTCGTTGCTAGTATAAGTGACCTGGATGCCTTTGGGCGTTTGTGGGCCTTGCTTCTCAAAGGGTGCTGGGAGGCAACGCTGCATGGGAGTCCCTTGGGGGCTCGCTACAAATGCACAGTCTGATGCCCTCCTCCAGGCCCACTGCCTCTGAATCTGCTTTTAAACAAGCTCCCAGGTGATTGGAATGACTGTTGAAGTTTGAGAAGCACAGCTTTAGGTGTTTGAGAAAACGCTTCTCAAGGGAGCGCTGGAAGGTGCTGCTCAGTCAGGTGTGAATTTTGACCCCGGCTAAGGCCCGCCCCACTTTTGCTCCTTGGAGTTAGAAAGTTGATTGGTGCTAGCAACAGATACTCGGAAGTTACAACTGATGGAGCCCTTGGAATTTAATTTTGTGAGCTGTTCTCCATCAGTGACTGGGGCAGGAACTTACGTAGAAGGATGCTGTTTGCTTACACTAAGCCGTCCACCTTTTGAGTGTCTTTAGTTTAATGCCACATATTCTAGGAGTATTTACTAGTGTGTGCGCTGTGTCAGATCCTGGGTGACTGTTGATATAGTCATAAAGATAGTTCCCAGATCTGTCCCCGAAATCAGATATACGTAAAAGTTAAGTGACTACTTTTAAGTGTGCAATACGTGTTCAGAATTGGACGCTAGAATTCATATTAGCTGTTTGGGTAACATACTGGGACTCTGTCTCTTCTTCAATGAAATCTTTTAATGAAGGCTTCAAAGAGCACCTTTTAATTGTCTGAATCTTCAGATGGAACATCAGGCCCTAAATTCTCCTCAAACAGGACAAGTCATGAACTCTTGCTTTAGATGTCAGTGGCTCGCAATATTTGTTTTCATGGCGTGAGAACTATATAAATGGCCTATAGAAGTATATGAGTATCTACCCCATTTCCCCCCATTGTTTCAAAGTGTGTGCTGTTCTGTGTTGTGTAATTCAGTTAAAAACTGATATTTGCTCAAGTAACCAATCCTCCTGAACTTCTGAAAGTAAGCCTCTGAAAGTGAGGTAAGGTTAATAGTAACCACACTAACTTCTGAAAGTAAGCTAAGGTTAATAGTAATGACATTATTCTAGACAAATTATTCAAGTAAATGTCATTGAAAGATTATCTTAATGAGGTGATAAACTTATTTTTATTTTTAACTCAGTATTTAAAATAATTTCTGCTCTAACATCTTGTATATTTGGAAGTTTAGTATTTGGAGCTGTCCAAGTAACAGAAGTAAGAAGTAAGCTACATACTTATAAATGACATGCAGGGTAAATTAGTTGAAATTTACCTAATTCATCTAGATAAACTAGATGAAATTTAGTGCACTTATAATTTGATCTTAAAAGGTGTTAAAAAGCTATTGATATTCTGTACTGAAAGCATAATTTATCATATCAGAACCTATAATGTAATTGTATTGATTAATTTACTATTACCAGTTATTACATTTTTCTGTGTTTACATTTATATATTAGCACATAGGACATTTAAAGGTCACCCACGGTTTATAAATTCTCCCTCCCTTCTTTGGCTTTTAAAATCTCAATTTAGTAAGTGGCAAGTGATATTTTCTCTCTCCCTAGATATCTTTCTCCCATAGTTTCATTTTAAATAGCATTGTATTCATAACAAGGCTTAACTAATATTAAATGGGATTCCTAATGGAACTAAAATGTCAAGAAATAATCTAACAAATTTCATGCTTTCATTCACTGAATTTAGAAAATAATGGGAAAAGACTGGAAATGTCAAAATTCAATTTGAAAAACAACTTGTCACAAATTCACTTTCTTTAAATCAGTGAAAGAAATTTAAAAGGCTTGCTCCCCTGGACAGCAAGATGTTTAGCCTTGCACTCAGCAATAAAAACATAATAACTAACATGAATTAGGCTTGCTGCTGCTATGCAGGCACTGTTGTAAGAACTTTACATATGTTAAATGACTTCATGAGACAGGTCCTAATATTTTCTTTTTACAGAAGGGAAAAAAGAGACACAGAGATATGACAGATACGTGGTCGAATTGAACCCAGGAACTGTCTGTAGGTCCTTACTCATAGTCACTAACTGCACTGCCCAGTAGGTTATTGTGCATTGGAATGTACCCATCTTATTTATTTTTTATAGTTTTTTTTTCTAAAAGACCATTCCATCTATAAACTGCTATGATCACCTATCAACCTAAAGAGGGGAATTTTATTTCTTGCAGAGAGTTGTGACATGCACAAGTTCCTCTTGATTGTATCTTATGCAGTACAGCTCTACAGGTATTGGGAAGAAGTCTAATTTCTGAGCCTAATATTGCAGGATTTGCAAGTCAAGTGTGAAAAACATTCCTTAGTCTGATTACAGATGGAAAAATGGGCAAAATCTCTTAGATATTCAGGTGGAGAGTGCTAGAAAGAAAAAATTGGTGGGAACACGAATATAAATTAAGCCCATTTCTTTCAGGGCCTTGAATAATTTAGATGGGAGAAAGGCAGATTTCAAGATTGAGGGTAGAGGTGAGGTATCTACAGTTTGGAGGGTAAGTGAAGCCATGAGGCCATTCTGGATTTTGTGGACAACATGTGAGAAGTACCAAACTTCTGCTGAGAACAAAGAAGACTGGTATTTGTGGAATGTGGGGAACCAGCTGAATCAGCATCAGATAAAGCCAGAATTGGGTAAGATGTTGAGGACTGTGAGGGGACTTTTGGGAAGGCTTTAATTATGTTTTGAAATCTGGGACTTTGAGTTTCCTATTGCCCCCTTCTCCCCTCCCTGCCATTTGATGAACTTGATGGGGAAGGTGAATTGACTATGGGGCAAGAATTATGGGGTTGCTTGTCTTTGGATCCTCCTAGTTTATCAGTGTCCCAGGCTCTAAATCCAATTTACTTAAGTAGTTAGTGGAGAGGAGATTGTCTTCTCATGTAGTTCAAGGTGGAGATCATTGAGTAACTAGTTAAATTTATCATCGAAATTACGTGTCACAGGTGAATGGGTAATTGAGCCGTATCCTGCAGGGGCTCTCAACCCTGGCTGATCATTAGTTACCTCTAATTTATCATTCAACATTTTAAATAATACAAATGCCCAAGTCCCTTTCTCCAAGATTCTACTTCAGTAGGTTTAGAGTGGAGCCTGGGCATAGGTGTTTTAAAAAGATGATTTTAATGCCCAGCTTGGGCTGAGAACTACTAATCTACTGAAATCATCTGGTAAGGCTGAACTCATTTGATTTTAAACTCTTTTGATAGCAGATCCTGTGTTTTAGACCTCTTCAGATCAACCTATCATTAGCAATCGTCTCTCCTGCCATGAATGAAGTCTCACGGCAGGGTTCAAATAATTTATTTAATGGACCATTTATATATATATATATTTCATACACCCACACACAAACTAAATGAGGTTGAAGTGAATAAGGGAAAGACTTGTTTAGTAGTGAGAATGTATAGTGTGTTTATGAGTTGAAATGAATGAGATAATATGAACATTGAGGTCATGGGATAGTGGGTGTGCTGGAATTTTAAGCTGATTTGTGGATTTGACTGTAGGAGAATACCTTTTTTTTTTTTTTTTTAAGTAAAGAAACATTTGATACATTTGCCAGAAGGAATCTCTTCTGTGTTCAGATATTTTGAATTATTTCTTTTACCCTTGAGACCAGCTTCCCTAATCTGAGCAAGATAAGAGTAATAATTCTGTTTTCTGATAAATTGTGGGGTCAGCATCTAAAAACTTGTACAGTAACAAGAATCTGGTATATGGGCCTAACTGGAGGAATAGTCTGGAAATCCTGAATTCTTGAACTTTTTTCAGTTTTGGATGTCTTGTTTCCAGATTTTAAGGTTCCTGTATACATAAACTAGGACCAGAGTGGATTCCTAAAATGCTTTTCAATTTTTTGGGCACTGATGTACTGGAGTGCTTCATTTCCTATTCATTCATTTCCTCTCTTCCCCTATGTGGACTCGATGTTTGTCCCCGGCGTGTGGACAGGACTGACTCACCACCAGCAGGGTGCATGCTGCTAACTTGCTTTTGGTTCTTCACTTGACCTGCATAGAGCAGCCTCTGAGTTTACAGACACAGGGCTGGTGGGGCCCGCTGGGACCCACAGACCTGGTTTTTCAATTCTGCTCAGTTTCACATTTTGACTGAGTTGCCATGTTTAAATATCTTGAGACTTCATGCAAAGATCCAGATTTCTGTCTTCTCTGGGCGGAAAAACAAATCGGAAGCTCTGACTGCATTGGGCTTTACTTTCCCACATAGCAACCATCAGTTGGAAACGAGACATCCCTCTTCTCTTTAAGCAGGAATCCTTCTGCTCTCTGCTCCCTTATGGCCTCCCCAAAAGTATGTTACTACCTCAGGCTTACCTTTTTACTCTGTTGTTATTTTCTATGGCCCATGTAAGCCATTGTTGCCCTTTGGCCTGCTGTAGGTATTTGAGTTTGTGGCCCCTGGACCTTCTCTTTTCCATTACACCTCTTTCTCTTCCCTCCTATACCTCTCTCTGTCCTGGCTACACCTCTCCCTCTCCTCCTCCCCCACACCTCTCTTGCTCCCATCCCCACGCCCCTCCCCCCACCCATACTCCCACCATGACCTACATATAGGGTTTGCTGACCAGGATTTGGGCTGCAGTAATCGCTTCATGTTGGGAGCCACAGCCCTGATTTGTAGTTTGGAGCGCTGTGCTCAAATGGCTTAGTTAACCAAGTATTTATCCCATTCCAAGGGCATTCTGTGGCATAGATCCTCTGTGTGGAGGTTGGGCAAATGGTAATGTCAGATTTTTGTGAGACTCTGTTTTCTGAAGTAATATCTGAGGGGTCTATTAATATGCAGAGCTTTGGATTTTCTCTTGGAAAGTCTAAAGTGGTAAAGTCCATAGAAACTTTTTGTGATGATAGAAATGTTCTATAGCTGTGTTTTCAAACAGGGCACCCTCTAGCCACTTATGGTTTTTCAATACTTGAAATGTGGTAGTGCAACTGAAGAACTGAATTTTCAATTCAAGTTTAAGTGGTCACAAATGGGGGTGCCCGGGTGGCTCAGTCTGTTAAGCATCTGACTCTTGATTTCGGCTCAGGTCATGATCTTAGGGTTCCTGAGATCAAGCCTCGTGTCAGGCTCTGCACATCAGGCCCTCCCCCCCCCCCCCTCTCTCTGCCCCCCTCCTATGCTGTGTTTGCTCTCTCTCTAAATAAATAAACTTCAAGAAAAAATCACAAAAGGTCATAAGCAATTTACCCAAATGGACAGTTCAAGTCTAAGGCTCCTCTGCTGATTTCTCTCAGCTGCTTTTGGAAACAGCTGGTCTACAGCTCAGGTCCCAGGCAGTCCTTACGCTGACATTCTTACGGATGTTGCTATCCTGTTGGGAACTCTGGCATCAGAAAGGGGTCTGCATTTACCTTGTGGTATTCAAAGGTGGAAGACACAGCCTTTAAAACCTTGAATCCTTTACCTAGACGTGAGCAAAACCCAGCTTAATTTTAAAGCAAGTTGAGGTCTGCTTGAGCATTTTCGGTGAGGTTTAGATGCTTTTGGATGAGCTCCTCCAGCATTATGGACCCAAATATCATCTCTCTAGCTCCAGCCCAGATCTCTCCTCTGAGCTCCAAACTCAAAGTAGCAGCTTCCTTGCCACCTTTGCTTGGATGTCAGGTAGGCATCTTACACTTAGCAAGCCCCAAACTGAACTCCTGATCCCATACTCCAGATCTACTCCCCCCACAGTCTTCCCCATCACATTAAATGGCAGTGCCACCCTGCTGGTTGTTCAGGCCAGAAATCCTTGTCACAGTTTGTGACTGCTCCCTTCCTTGTGTGATTAACCTGCAATCAATCTGCAACTCAGAGAGATTCCACTCTCCCAATACATTCAGAATCTCACTGCTTCTTTCCAGCTTTTCTGTTCGTGTGCTGGGGTTCATGGTATTTTTGTTTTTGTTTTTCCAGTGAATTTTAGTTTCCCTGTTTCTGCCTCATGCCCCCCACGAAAGGTCTTTTCTCAACACAAAAGCTAGAGTGACATTTAAAATTCTAGTCAGGTCATGTCCTTCTTCTACCCGAGATCCTCTGTTGGCTCCGGTCTCTTTCCGATGGCCTGTAAGATGCTACATGATGTGGGTATCTGTGCAAAAAAGTTAGTGAAGCAGGCCTGTGACTCCTATCTTTACACCTGCTTACAAGGCTGACTCTTGACTGGCATCTGGGAACTTAGATTTGTGGAGCGTTCCCACCATTCTCTGAAAATAATGGCTTATGCAAATGGCTATTCTTTATGCAAACAATATGGTTTATACTGAACACCTGCTTTTTCTAAGGTCTGGAATTTTTGCACATGCTAGGCAGAGGGTCCCTATGTGACCAGCCCCCAGTGAAAACCATGGATGCTGAGTCTCGAACGATCCTCTCTGGTAGATGGACATTTCACACATGATGTCAAAACTTGTTGCTGGGTGGGGGGCGGTCTACTGGAAGTGGATCATTGGAAGCTTGTGCCTAGTAATACATCACAGTTATGAGAATGACTATATGCTGAGTCCTATGAGTCCTCCTGGTGAATCATGGAACCTGGGTGATCTTGGGGATCCCTGCACACTAGCTCTTACCTTTCAGACCTCTTTTTCCATCCCTCTCCTGTTCTCCCCCAGCCTCCTGATCTTGTGGTGGCTGTTACTCCAACAATGCCAGCAGGTTCATACGTCACGTGCTGTTTTCTATGCCTGAAATGGTCTTCTGCAGTTACCCACCTGTCTAGTTTCCTCATCTTTTCCAGCTTAAGATTGTTCCTGTCTTTGTGAAACCTTCCTGACCATACTGTTTATAATTGTGACCCCTCCAACCATCTCCTGTATTGCTCTTTCCCACTTTTTCTCCCCAGAAATCACCCCTCCCTATCATACTTCTTATTTTAACTGCATTTATTGTCCTTCTTTCCCCTAGAATGTTAGTTAAATAAAGTTAGAGATATTTGTTCAGTTTTGTTCATTGTTCAACCCCTAGCTCCTATGAGAGTGACTGGTGCTTAGTGGACTGATCGTAAACTCTTCTTGAACACACATGTATCCACTACCGTTGGTCACAGTTCTCTCTTGCTCCATTACAAACTACTTCATAATCCAGTAGCTTAGAATAACTCCAAATACGTGAAGAAGGCTCAGTGTGCTGTTTTCTGGGTCTGGGATGTTCAAGATTGGGCTCTTCATTCGCATGTCTGGTGCCTCAGCTAGGATGGCTTGAATAGAATATGTCTGGAGCCTTGGTTCTTGCTGTCGCCTGGGTCCCTGGGTTCTCTTCCATGCAGTCTTAGCATGTGATCATCTTCACGTGGCCTCTTCCTATGGTCTCCTGGGCAGGGTCACCTGACTTCTCAAAAGGCAGCTCACGGCTCCAAAGAATTCCAGAGTGGAAGCTGCCAGGTATTCTTAAGACTTAGACCTCCAAGTGGCATGATGTTTTCTGCCATGTTCTATTAGTTAAAGCAAGTAACACAGTAAGGCCCAGAGTGAAGGGAGAGGATTATACACGGAGCTGAATAACCATAGGTATGGTTGTTTGGGAGGGACTGCCAACATAACAGGTCACATCCTTGGTGGGACAAATGTGAAGATTAATCAGTTGCTGTCTCTGTTTTTGATGAGTTTTGCAGCCTCCTGGGGGATGAGGCCCACATGTGAATAAGCCAGTTTTATCCCAGTGGTATGTGTCCTGGGGTACAGTGTGGGCAAGGGATGCTGTTTGGAACAGAAGACATTGAAGCTGTTTTGAATGATGATGAGGAATTTGCGAGGTGGAAAAGTGAGGGAAGGCGTTCCAGGTGGAGGGAACAAAGTGAGAAGGCATCAGCTGGTTGAGGGAGTTGTGAAAAGTCAGACACCGCCCAGGAAGGAGTGATGGTGCACAGAGTAACTTGGACCAGATTGTGAATGCGCTTGGGTGACACCCTAAGGGATTTTCATGGTTTCTTAATGTTATCATTGGCTTTTTTATTACAAATATATTCGTGTTTTACTCACTTTGCATGTATGAAAGTATTTGCATGGATTTAAAAAATGGAGAGGATTTTGGAAAATTAGATTAAAAAATAGGTATTTCTGTTAAGGCCTCATTGCCCAATTGGTTACCCTGGTTCTCATACCTTCCCCAGATAAACTTTCAACAAGGTTATCAAGATGTGGGAGCTTGGTTATTTTTCAGTCCTTATTTTTGATGATCTTTTAAAACTCCATATTCCCATGAACTTTCCAGGATTTTTAAACATATGTCTCTCTTCTCAGTCTTGCAGGTGCTCCCTACGCTGTTTCCATGTGTGCTGGTGCATCAGGCTCTGGGTTTGCTCTCAATGGGATCTCCTCTATTCTGTGGCTTCAACTGCCTCTAAATACACACCTCTACCCCTGAACTTCCATAGACCCTGATATCCACTTGCCTCTGGACTTTACCACCTTGGGGTTCTGCACACGGTTGAAGCCCAGTCTATTCTCTGTAAATCTGCTGGTCTCCACTTCTGCTGCCATCATTCACCCAATGTCTGATCCGGAAACCTGAGAATCCTCCATTCCTTGGTGATCTTTCTTTCTTTATATTCTACCATATGTGTAGTTCGTCCAAAAGTTTCTTTGGTTCCAAGTAAATCTCCTGCATCTGCTTCTACCCTGAAGCCATGCCATTGCCCATTTCTGCTATGGGAGGCTGCCCATTTCTGCCTCCGCTGGCTCTGGGCTCTTCCAGACCATTTTCCACTGAGGACCTTATAGCCACAAATCTGATACTATATGAAGTACTCCTGGGAATATTTAAAGAGTTCCCCATCGCTTTTAGGTGAAAAGGCAAAACTTTGCCCCTGTCCAATGTCTTTTCTGTTCCTATATGCCCTTCTGATTCCTACATGCAGTTTAGCGTTCTTTCACACTTTCCCCACCCCAGGTAAATCCTGCCCATCCTTCGGGATGAGTCTCCAATTTCCTCTTCCCTAGGAATCTCATCCATCCCTGCCTCTGCTTACTGTCACTTAGAGGTTTCATTCTTGTGTTCTCAGAGCTCCCCATTCTTGTGCTTTTATTTTGGAAACTACATCTTACATTTTACTCTTCGGTAGTCAGAATCTACTAACTTAACAGGCAAAGCCCAAGTGACAGTGGCTTATCACAGCAAAGGGTTCTCTCTCCGGTACACACAGTCCCCTCCCCAGTGTGTGCTTTGGCCTCGGGCTTTTCCATAGATCTGAGCTCTGCTGACTGATGAATGAAGAGAGCATAGCAGATGCCACAGGAGATTTGTGGACTGACCTTCCTGTGGCAGATAACACTTCTTGCTAGCATTTCACTGGTAAAACTGGCCATGAGCCCCATCTGGATGCAGTGGGTTAGGAAGGTGGTCCACCTGGGATACCGGTGAGCAACTAGCCAGGCTCTGCCGTCTACTGCAATCATCTTGTCTCCCCTCTGTACTGTGAACTATTCAAAAACAAGGAATGTTTCTTTTTCTTATTTTCCCATCCCTGTTTTTAGCATATAGCTGACATGTAGTATGTATACCATAAATGCTTGTGAAATTATATTAAATTTCACATTGCTTTCTTGCATAAAAATGAGAATGACCTTGTATTCAACGCAAAGTTTTATGAGTTTGGAATCATTATATGTGGTTTTTTTTTTTTTTAAGTCTAAATGCAACTTTTCTCTTGATTGTCTTCAACTACCTCATCAAATCCACATTTGCTGTAGACAGTCATTTAGTGGTCCATTATATCTGCCATGCTGATTGTCTTAAATAGCAGCTTCGAATTCTGACAGGTTGACTCACTTCTCAGATTTTTGAGACTGAGTACTCTGTAGTTCTGGATTTTCAAGGAAAGAATATCATCCTTTTGCTTCCTGAGGATTTGTGCCATGCTGTTTCTTTGAACAATGTTTGATTTTCATTGTCTTACTCATTAATTTCCTGTTGGTTTTAAAAATGAATCTGGATTATCTTACTTGGGATGGATTCAGTCAGTTCGAAACGCATGGTTTTCTGTGTCTGAGGGGCTGCCAAATTAGGTTTGCCTCCTGTCCCTGGGCTCAACCATTCTTTTGATTGCCAGACTTTCACCTTTTGGATTGCCATGAGACGGAATTTCAAGATACCAAAAGACAGTCTGATTATAAAGGGTTCGCTCTCAATTTAGTCCCTATCAGATGGAGTGCCGGACATACATCCAGATAAATACCCTCTATACTCCCCCTGTCTTCTGCCTCAAGTGAGGGTATTAAACTTGCCGGGTGGTCCTGGGCCCTGGAGGAATTGCTGGGGGTGGGGGGGGGGTGGTGGGTGCTTGGTGATGGAAGCAGATAACAGAGGAGATGTCCCAGCTCTTGGCTAAGCCACTGTCAGCTAGACCCGAGAACAACATGGACCAGGAAGAGGATCAGACCCATTTTATCGCTTCATTTGAGACAGAAATTAAGGTTTTATGGGAGCTCTGCTAATAGACTTCTGATGCCTTTTAGGGAGATTTAGGATTAGTTTGTTTTTTTTTTTTTTTTTTTTTTTTTTTTTTACTTTTTAATTTATTTTTAAATCGAAGTATAGTTGACACGCAATGTTACGTTAGTTTCAGGTGTACAACCTAGTGATTCGACAAGTCTATATGTTATGCCAGACTCACCACGAGAGTAGCGACCGTCTGTCACCCCACACTGCTGTTACAGTGCCATTGATCATATTCCCTGTGCTGTCCCTTTCATCCCCATGAGATTTAGGGTAAGTTTTGTCACTATTTGTTTTTACAGAGACATGAAGTCTAGAGACGGTGACAGGGGATCTATAGATATAATTGATACTCCTTCCTCTTCATAGAGAGGTGGCCTGTTTTGGGGAAGGGATGCAGAGACCATGGGGTTTCTGACTTATAACTACAGTCCCTTAACCCCATCTTCACATAAAACATATGTTGTGTATTCAGTGAGGCCTTAGGCCTCCAAGTAGTGGACACTTTGCTATGGTTATCTGAATGTAAGTGTCACTTCAGTCACTTGAGAGAGGATTTAGACAACGACTTTGGGTCAAGCATTGTGTTTTGTGCTGGGATTATAGAATAAAGGCATAGTCCCTGCCTCTGTCAGGCTTGTAGAATTCGAGGGCGGAGAGAACAATGTAAATAAACCAAACACAGTGTGGTAGAGGGCCTGTGAGTGGTGGATGAAGGGAGACACTGAGCTTGGCTTTGCTTGGAGCAGGGAGAGATGGGCAGTGGTGCAGGCTCCACCTGGGGAGATGTCCACGAATGGACATTGGCCAGAGCAGTAAGGGTGATGAGAAGCATTGGAGGGAGGAGAAAGGGAGAAGGGAGGTGTGGGGGAAGGCGAGGGAGGTATGAGTATGGGGGCTGTTGGGGAGGGAGGGAGGGAGAGAGAAATGGCTAGCCTGTGACTGAGGGTAAAGTGTTTTTTTTTTTTTTTCTGGTGGGGGTAGGCGAGGGTGGGGGGAAGGATAGCATGGAATGTTTTTTAAGGGTGACTGTGGGAGGGAGGGGTAGGGAATGAGGCCGTGAGAAGAAGGCAGGGTCAAAGCCAGGAGACTTTTGTTATGATGAGCTAAAGAGCTTGAGTTGTCAAGGAAGCATTCTAGTCAGGGTGGTGATATTGTCTGATTTGCCTTTTTGTGTTGGTTGCCCTGGAAGATGAAGATGGGGCTGAGACTAGAGGTGGACCAATTGATCCAGGTCCCTGCCTGGGAGTGGAGGATAGGCCTGTTGAAGCATAAGAGGAAATGGGCTTTGAGATTTTGGGGGGCAGAGGATTGGACTTGGGAGTTGACTCTGAATAGTAAAGGAAGTGTGGGTGGAAATGGGGAGAGGGGAGAGTATGAATTCTGCATTTCGATGAATACCCTGTGTTTTGGGAGTTGAGGCCTGGGGATCCAGGGACCAGTAAGAGATGGTCTGTACCCCCAGGAGCCCCACAGATAAGGGGAAGAGAGGTGGGAGACTAAGGACAGTTGAAAAGGCGGCTGGGGCATGTTGAGTGCCTGGCTGAGATCATAAGTCATATGTTCATAAAGATGCCAGTCTTTGGCATTATTTGCCTGGCATTAGATTAGAGCCTTGATTCAAGAGTGAGATTTGAGGGCAGATGTGGAAAAAATGTGGCATCCGGAAATGAAAGTGGTCAGGACGGGGTGATGGATCTATAACATTGGTGGCTTTCAGACAGCTGTGATAGAGATTCACAGTGGCTAGAAGCCCTCTGACTGCCCCTCTGGACCCCCCCTTGCTTGACCCTTCTGCAGCCTCCTTTGCGACCTAGGAGGCTGAGCAGATGCAGACTTTCTGACTCTGAGCTTCAGCTGTTGGGGAGGCCCCAGCAGGAGAATGGAGGGTGGGCAACCCCCTTCCTGCCTGGTCACCGAGGGTTAGCTACCCCCCTTCACTGAAGGTTGTGCCTCCTGTCGGACACCCCCTCCTTGTGCTCCTCTCTCCATGGTATTGACATCCACTCCTTTCTCTGTCCTTTGGGCCCTGGATGATGGCAAGGGCTCACCACTGTTACTATCCCTTAATGTTTTCCCTTAACCTTGTGCAAACCTTTATAGTTTATTAAATATCTAATAGTTTATTGAGTGAACCATCTGTTTCCTGCCAGGATTTGGATTAACAAATACAGTAGTAATAGGTTTTCCTTCACGAGCCAGTATCTATAACACATATATACAATTGAAAAATAAGTCTCTGGGGGTACTTACCCTAACTGTAATTTATGCCTCTACTTTTTTTTTTATGCTGTTGTTTTATTTTTTAAAAGTTGTTAGGATGTACTGATTTGATTTTACTACCCACTAATAGGTTAGGGCCCAAATATTTAGGGACTACCTGATATTTAGGGAGCTTGGATGGGTCATCAGGTCATGTGACTCTAGAAATCCTTACAGCTCTAAAATCCCGTTGCTTTCGGATTGAAATAAACTGAGGCTGAAGGTAAATTCCTAATATCAAGTATGCATTGAAAGGGTTGAAGTTACAATCTGTGGATTATAATGCTAACTTCCTTTCAAAGATAAGATTTGGGTCTTAAGACTTGTGAATGGCCAGCATGTGAGCTGAGAGTCATCTGGGCCCAGCATTCACATGGCTGGATAAAAATCTAGAAGGAATCACAAGATTTATAATTGTCATCCCATATTTTCTTTGTAGGGGCATAGTAATAGTATTGGTAACTTTAAATATTAGCTTCTTTCCTTTTGTAGCAAAGAGTTGAAGTGCAAGATGGAAAAATAATCCTTGTCTCTGTATTTATAGGCACGTTTCTAGAGATTCAGTGGGCTTGAGTTTTGACAGCAGTATTAGATGGGACACATCTTCCCAGAACCTTCGAAAAACTAACCCTGCAGTTCAGAAATTTCTACGAAAAACTCTTTTTGTTTGCTGATTTTTTTTTTTCATTTTCAGTATGGATACATGTCTCCCTGACTGGATTGTGAAGCCCTGAAGAAGATGGATTGTGTGGCATGGCACAACTAGCTTTGCATTTTAGGTCTTTTCCCCTTTGGTCCACTTTTTGTCTGTGGGTGAGAAGGACTCCTGGGAAACGTGAGTGGGGACAGTGACTCTAGTTACCCTAGTGCTTTACTAATTTCCTGGGGCTGCCATGACAGAGTTCTGCAACCTGGATGGCTTCACGCAACGGACATTTACTTTTTCACAGTTCTGAAGGCTAGAGGTCCAAAGTCAACGTGTTGGTAGCCTCATGGTACTTTTGAAGCCTCCGAGATCCAGCTTCTGGCAGCCCCAAATACTCCTTAGCTTGTGGCAGAGGAACTCTAATCCGTGCCTCCATCTTTCCATGGCTGTTCCCTCTGTGTCTCACTGTCTCTTCTCTTAGAAGGACACCAATCCTATCTGATTAGGGTCCACCCTAATTTGATTTGATTACACCTGTAGAGACTCTGTTGCCAAATAAGATCACGTTCACCAGTACCAAGGGTTAGGACCTCAACATATCCTTTTGGGGGACATGGTTCAATTTATAACAATTGCTGGTCAGTTTCAAGCAATTTTTCTAGCTTTTCCACCGAGAGACATTGGGGGGAATTCTGTTGATTCCCCATTGCCTTCCCTATAGTGTTACTGTCTTTATTCCTCACATGTTTGCTCCAAAATTGTTCACAGATAACTTGCTATCTGTTTTATTGAGAAACCAAGGCCATATGGTCAGCTCCCACTTACTACTACCCTTTCCACTTAAATATTCTGAAATCTGTGCTCTTGTTCTTCTTATCTGCCTCTTCAGGTGACCTTTTTGGGACTCAGATTTGTCCTAAATTTCATCTTGTCTCCTGTCCTTTGTGGTCTGGCTTCATCAAACATTGATAGAAGCCCAGTGGCTTGTGTGAACTGCACTCATCATTCAGCCTCTAATGAAGTTAGCCTGGAGTTTGCCGAGGGGGGGTGGGGTGGGGGGGGGGAGTATTTTCAAATACCTGTCATGTGCCATACCACCCAATCCCTTTTCTTCAGGGCTTCAGAATCCAGTCAGGGAAACATGTATGTGTACTGAAAATGAAAAAATCAGCAAATAAGCACCAAATGAGTTCTCTGGGCATTCAGAAGGGAAAGCCTCGCAGTGGACTAGAATGGCCAAATGTTAAAAATGAATAGAATTTAGGTAAGTGTAGGACAGGTGGAGGGGTGGGGTGTGTCCTATGGCAGAGACAGAGGACATAGAAACATTGCGACACTTCTCAAATTTACTGGTCCCAACATCCCTTTTTGCTCTTACGTGTAGAGGGCCTGAAGGACCTTTTCATGTGGATTATACCTATTTATAGTTTCTATAGTAGAAATTAAAGCTGAGAAAACAAAAAAGCAGATCTGATTGATTTAAAAATAACAAAGATCATAACAAGTTAAGATCACCCTTAAGGATATGAAAAAATATTTTCCAAAAACAAAAGAAAAATTTAGTGAGAAGAGTGGCACTGCATAACATTTTTTTGTAAATCTCTTTGATTAGTTTCTCCAATCTGCTTTCTCATTCGGTCTGTTGGAGTTGGTTGTTTTGGTTGAAAAATATGAAGAAAATCTTGCCTCATATAGATATGTGCTTGGAAAAGGGAGGAGCATTTTTTTAATTTAAGTCCTTTTTAAAAAAAAAAGTTTATTATGAGAGAGGGAGAGAGTGCAAGTGGGTTGAGAAGACAGAGAGAGAGGGAGGGAGGGAGGAAGAATCCCAAGCAGGCTCCATGCTGTTAGCGCAGAGCCTGATGTGGGGCTCAGTCTCAGGAACTGTGAGATCATGACCTGAGCTGAAATCAAGAGTTGGACGCTTAACTGACTGAGTTACACAGATGCCCCAGAAGAGGGAGGAGCATTTTAGTAGCTTTTCAGGTAATTGTAGGTTTGCTTTTTGTACACTACATGCAAATTCAACACATGGTTTGTTTTTGTACCTTTCTCTTGCATGTATGTGTTATATCACAGTTTCTGTGGATTAGGAACCCACAGTTAAGCTGTGCCCTCTTAGGACCTCCACCAGCTACAGTCAGGATGTCAGCTAGGATGCATTCTCAGGAGGCTTGGCTGGAAAGTAATCTGCTTCTAGGCTCACGCAGGGTTTGGGAAGAATTCCTTCCTTGCAGCTGTAGGACTAAGGGCTCTGGCTTTTACTGACCACTGGCTGGTAGCCAGCACCTGGAGGCTACCTTCCTTTCTTAGAGGTCACTTGCAGTTCCTTATGATGTGGACAGTCTGTTACTACTTCATCAAACCCACAAGGAGGCTCTCTAAAGCACCTTGGCCAGCAAGACAAATCTTCTATAATATACTAATGGGATTATGATTATAAACATGAAAATCATGGGATTCATGATTATAAACATCTTAGTGATGGTTTTCTTAAAGGATAGTTGCAGTGTGGAATCTGAAATTATACCAGTGAAATGTTCACGGTCACATTATAATTCATCAGTTTGTATTGTACTTGGAATAGATCTGTTATCCATGCATGATCTTTTAACATCCTATATTGTGGTTCACTGAGTTATGCCAGTCTTCCAAATGTTGACACGTTTTATTATACAGTTTCAGAAACAACATACATTGATATTACCATCAGTTTCATCTGAAAGATATATGTTTTGGAAAACTTTTGAGCTCATTGTAGGAGATATAGGTTTTCTGAAATTTTGATTTTTGTTTTATTATTGGCAACAAATAACTGTCATTTATTTTCCATTAAGTGCCTTGGTTTACATCTTTCATTTTTGAGAAATATCGAAATATCTGCCAGGGGTGCCTGGGTGGCTCAGTCAGTTAAGCGTCCAACTCTAGGTTTTGGCTCAGGTCCTGATCTCCTGGTTCGTGAGTTCAAGCCCCACAATGGGCTCTGGGCTGACAGCCTGGAGCCTGCTTGGATCCTCTCCCTCTCCCTCTCTCTGCCCCTCCCCCATGCGCTCTCTGTCTCTCAAAATAAATAAACTTAACAAAAGAGAAGTATCTGCCAAAAGCTCAAGTATACATAACCATAGTTTGTCAGTCTTTCAAATGAAAATGGTACTCCATGGAAAAAACAGTTCGTTCAGCTCAACTTAAGAAATCATACAGTGCTTTTCCCTGAGGTAACCATTGTACGTTAGTATACAGAAATGCTTTATGTGTACTTTCTATTTCTTCACATACAATGTAAAAAAGATGTGAAATCAAGGGTTGAGCATTTATAAAATTGTGTTGCTTCATCAAAGGGATTCTTAAGTTAGATTGGCCCTTTTTTGAAATGGCAAATGAGTGGCAGTGACGATAAATAAATGACTAGTATAATTCACTGCCTTTTCTTTTGAAGAAGGTCTTGAGACCCCCCAGGGGTTCATAGACCTCTCTTTGAGAAAAGCTTGCTGAAGTATAGTATCGGAAACATGTTCACAATGAGTTCCGGCACTGTTTGCTTGGGTGGGTAAAGCTATTTCTCTTGGTCTACAAATCTATTCACTATGAACTTCAAACATTTTTTTCCCACAATCTATGCCCATGATTTTATTCCTTTTTAAAACAGAAATAAACAAGTCAGTTGCCATGGAATTAATATTGGGGAGGAAGAATGTTTTGTCATCTAACTGGGAACTTCTAGGATATGGCAACATAGAGTAGAAATAAATTGTAATTTTCTGATAGAAATATTTCATCTGTTCTTAATGTTCTTTAATGTAAAAAAAAAAAAAACTAAGGAGAATGGACATATCAGTCTTGAAATGGCATATTTCTCTGAAGTAGCAATTATAAAACTTATTTAAAACATTTAAAATATATTTGAGATGGGTGCCTGGGTGCCTCAGTCTGTTAAGCACCTGATTTCAGGTCATGATCTCACAGTTCGTGAGCTCCGGCCCCACATCGGGCTCTGTGCTGGCAGCTCAGAGCCTGGAACCTGCTCAGATTCTGTGTCTCCCTGTCTCTCTGCCCCTCCCCTGCTCACTCTCTGTCTCTCTCTCTCTCAAAAATAAATAAACATTAAAAAAAATTTTAAAAATGATATATATTGTGAGAGTACTGATTGGCATTTGGGGCATTCTACTTTCAGTATGCTTTAATAGGAAAACAGCACAAACCTCCACTGGAGTAGGTGATTGCAAGAAATGGTGGAAATTTGATTAACAGAAACATTACAGCAAAAGTTAGGAACATTATTTCATATTTTAAAACCCCAAATGTATCACTATTTAATTTTATTTAGTTTATTTTTAAATTTTTAATGTTTATTTCTGAGAGAGAGTGTGAGCAGGGGAGGGGCAGAGAGACAGGGAGACGGAAACCAAAGCACACTCCAGGCTCTGAGCTGCCAGCACAGAGCCCGACGTGGGGCTCGAACTCATGGACCTGGAGGTCACGACCTGAGCTGAAGTCGGAAGCTTAACCGGCTGAGCCACCCAGGCGCTCCAAAATGTGTCACTATTTTAAATGGCATACCAAAAAAAAAAAAAAAATTAACATTTAAATGAGAATATTTCTTTTATTTTTAAAGCAGTCATTCACTGATCATTGAGAGTAGTGGTGCTGAATTAATTAGAGTTTTACCCGAGGTCAGGGGCAACCTGACGTGTTTTGCTTTTTTCTTACTGCACAGTTTCCATATTCAGGCTTTTTTCCCCCCAGTGTATATTTTATTTATTTTTATTTTTTCAAGTTTACATCCAAGTTAGCATATAGTGCAACAATGATTTCAGGAGTAGGTCCCTTAATGCCCCTTACCCATTTAGCCCGTCCCCTCCAGCAACCCTCAGTTTGTTCTCTGTATTTAAGAGTCTCTTCTGTTTTGTCCCCCTCCCTGTTTTTATATTATTTTTGCCTCTCTTCCATTATTTTCATCTATTTTGTATCTTAAATTCCTCATATGAGTGAAGTCATGATATTTGTCTTTCTCTAATTTCGCTTAGCATAATACCCTCCAGTTCCAACCACGTAGTTGCAAATGGCAAGATTTCATTCTTTTTGATTGCTGATTAATACCGTATTGTCTACATATACCACATCTTCTTTATCCATTCATTCGTTGATGGATGTTTGGGCTCTTTCCATACTTTGGTAGTGTCGATAGTGCTGTTATAAACATTGGGGTGCATGTGTCCCTTTGAAACAGCACTCTTCTATCCCCTGGATAAATACCTAGTAGTGCATAAACTTAGGCTTTCTTGAGAAGCGCTTCCCTAAATATTATCAATTGTCTCCATGTGTCTAGTTTATTCTGTCTCTTATATTTTTAAAAAATCAAAGGTGATGATCCCTCATTTTTTATAGAGGGGCATCTTTTTGCTATAATTTAGATGCTGTTTAAAAATCATAATGCCTTTCTAAACTTTGATTCGCGGAGAGCAGATTTGTGCAGTATAAACGTTTACTATGTAAGGATATGAACACATAGGTTGACATTCCAAGACAAGGCATGTAGTAGAGCAGGGATTATCGGATGAAAGACATCCTGTGGCTGTTAATTTGGAAAAGTGTGAGAACTGAACATCCTGCATCCGTGCGGCAGACGGTCTTGGGCAGCATGCCTGTTATTCTCGGTTATGGCTGTGTTTTTAGGTAATAGTTGTAGCATCGCAGGATCACTTAGTGTTTGTCTTTGTGACTAAAAACTGTCTGGAGAGAAATTTTTGTTTCTTTCCCCTTTGGCCTTAACGTCATGAGGAGCACCATTTTGAACGTTATTTTAAATTGTTCTAAGCGGCCATGATGAAAACTAATTGGGGAGGGGGTCAGGACAAAACAAGAAAGCTACATGTTGGGGCAAAAAGCAGGGAGATGCTTGGTGTGGGACGGCTTCTGTACACTGTGGGCCGCTTGCTCCTTAGAGCCTCGGTGATCAGCGCTGTCGGCGTGGCACAAAACCCAAATCTTCTCCCTGCTGGTTTGCCATGCTGCTCCACGTTTGGGCCTGGAATATTGAGTTCAGAGTTTTAAGCGTGTGGTAAAATTTCTAACGGGGCCGTGCAAGACTCTGAGTAGCGGTTTGGACTGTCTGCTGCTCCGTGCTGATGGGGTCACAATATTGGGCCCCTCCTGAGAAGGTAAAGTCTGAAAGGGGACGAGGAACCCCAAATTATGTACGGTAATGTGATGAGCTCAGATAGCAGTGCAAAGGAAAGCTTTTTGTGCCCTGCGTGTGGCCAGCCTTGGCTTCCGAGAGTATCTGGTAAACTCGGTGAATTCGTGACTGTGAGAGGTGGCATAGAGGGAAGTATAAAGAACTTGGCCGTGTTTATGAGGTTTGGGCAGACCATACCTCACCTTCAGGGCTGATGATGGGAAGACTACACAGCTGCGTGCCCCCTTCTGTGATCAGCTTGGCAAAGAATAGTGGGCGGAATGAAGCCTGACAACTTGGTTTTCCTCATCAGGATCACATCCGTCTGGCTGGATTAGGGGGCTCAATTTCTGAGGGCAGATAGTTGAGAATGTTGTGGTTTGGGGACATCTCAATATTGAGAGCCCTGATTGCCTGGATAGGAGCTCTATTCTAAAGGCGAGAGAAAGCGGTGATAATGATACAGTAAAAGAAGCCTTTGAGGTGGACTGACTGGGGCCCGATGTACAGGATACACTGGAAGTGGGAAAATGAAGAACAAACAGTTAGCTTTTATAACCGAGACGTGTAAATCCTGTTGGTATTAGCTTTGATTTCTGCATACTTTATTTCTGCTACTTCAGGCAATATTTAGAATAGAAAATCCACTAACTTAGACTGGCTGGCAAAGAAAGTAAAATAGATCCACGCGGGGTTTTGGGAAAAGCCCTGGACTTGGCGTGTAGGGCCTGGGGTGTAGTTCAGCTCTTCTATGCATATGAACGAGCTCTGAAACTGTGGACGAGGTCCTTGAACTCTCAAGACCTCAGGCATAGAGTAGCTTATTTCTAAGTCTCCCTCCCAGCCATAAAACTGAGTTTTAGTGTCTGATTTATTCCACTCAAGTACACATTTCTAAATAGTAACCTCTACATACTGCCAAGGAGTGGTCGTTTAAGGGCCTATTATGATGAAGTATGATGAATAGATGACTCATTTACAATTAACAGCGTAGATTTCCATACAAGCAGTTTCTGATTCTGTATCTCTCCCAATAGCTCCCCCTCCCCCTCAAGTAGGATTAAGCTGTTGAAATCTTGTTTGCATCTTTAATTTATCTGGGAAATTAATTTTTCTGAGATCTACATAATTCATCTCCCTAATTAGATTGTAACCTCCTTGAAAGTAAGATGCTTTGTTTGGTTCTGTTGGCTTGTTTGTTTTATTCCGTCACAATAGCATTTAAATAGCACTATGCATACAGGAAGCACTTAATAAAGCAAATGGGTGAACAGCTGGAGCAAAAAACTTTAGCTCAGATCAGAATGCTGTGGGCTCCTCAGTATTGTAACATGAATTAATAAAGATTTAGGCCTATGATATTTTTTTGCTGTTCTGAATTAAATCATGTGTTTGCAATTATCACTGCTGTGGCTGCATGTAGGTATGACGGGGAGGGACAGTCTGAAGTCAGGAAAGGTCCCACAGCGTGCTGCTGTATAGAACATTGATAGGAATTGGTTTATAATCATATAACTTTTATTCTCTACACGGAAAGGAAACCTCCATTGCCGGAGATGAGTCTTTCAGGCACCACATGGATCCAAAACAGCGCCTGGTGATCCGGGAGGGGGAAGCAAAATCACGAAATCAGGAGTTTAGAGGTCACAGGGGTTGTTTACATTGAGAATGAAACACGTTGTCAGTCTTCCAGACGGAAGGCAAAGAATGCTTTCCTTGACTAGAGATCGTTCTTGAGATGAAAGCTTTCTAAGATATGATGGGCTTGGCTTCTACATTCAGTTTCTTTGGGAGTCAGAGACAAGAGGATAAAGAAAAGCTTGAAGGTGGATGAAGGGGAGGGTGCCTATAGTGCTGATGAAGGAAATGTAGCAGACTTTGTTAGGGAAAAGCCAGCAGGGAAATAACCCAGCTGGAGGGGCTCTTTATCCAGGGAGGAATGAGACCACTATCTACATCGGGAGCTCCCTAGACCTTCTTTATGTTTTAACCCAGGGTATTCACTGATGTTCATAACAATAAATCTGACCTGAGGTGAAAGTGAATGGGGATATTAGATCTTTGTTATAGGACATTGTGTCAGAAGTCAGTTGAAACAGGTCTTTACATATTTGATTTCTTTTTTTCATTTTATTTTTGTTTGAGAGAAAGAGAGAAAGAGAATTCCAGATAGGCTCCATGCCCAGCACAGAGACCTGTGTGGTGCTTGATCCCACGGCCCTGGGACCATAACCCAAACCAAAACCAAGAATTGATCCCTCAACCGACTGAGTCACCCCAGCGTCCCAATGCTTAAGTTTTTAATCAGACATACTTCTATAAACATAGTAAGTGTACATATGTTTTCCTGCCACTCTCTTGGTCATCTGACCCTCTGAAGAACTGAGCTAAGGAGGTGGAGACCCCAGATAGCTGTTTAAATTTTGTATGTAAAAATCATAAAGTCGATTCATTCATTGGCTGGCAAACATGTCAAAAGCTTTGCCAGCCGATGGAGATACAGTAAAGATATTATATGGTTCCTGCCCTCCTATAGGAAAGTACAGTTCTGTCTGACACTAGGTATCCCCTATAAAATTATCATATCTCCAAGATAACCACTGTGTTCAGGGAGCTAGAACTTTAAGAAGTCCTCCTAGAAGAGGTGACACTTAAGACTTCTCTGCTGTCTTACTGACTCAAAAAATTACCTGTGGATAAAGCTGTTGACATAGATGACTGAGGACAGCCTAACTTGACTGGTTGCTGTACTCTTCCATCCTGTCTGCTCTTCTGTCCTCAGTCCTGGGTGGTTCTTTAGTGCAAATACAACGCTGATGTGAGTTGTAGGAAATACTCTGGAATTGCTCGAGCGCCAACTCTGCAGTCTATACACTTATCTACACTGGTTTGCACCCTCGCTATCTTTCCCACTAGATCGTAAGCTCCTTTGTGGGTGTGATGATGATAGTGAGACTGATTTTGCAGTGGTGCTGCTGATGATAGCTAACGTCCTTTGGGCATTACTCAGCACCAGACAGCGTGTATGCATTATCTCATCTGATGCCTACAGCCTCCGAGATGGGCGCCGTTGTTCCTTCCTGTCTTACTAAAGGTGTCATTGAGACTTAGAAAGGTTAGGTGACTCTCCCACATCAGTCGTCATCACAGTGGCATAGATGGTCAATTGTCTGTTTTTTGTTTTGTTTTTGTTCTGTGTGTGTGTGTGTGTGTGTGTGTATCCACATAATTTATATCCTTCCTCCCTGCCACATGTGCAGCCAGTACAGGTTTTGTTTGTGGTAAATACTTAGTAAGTGATGGATTCTGCTTGGGAAGGAGGTGATGCTCCCCAGTTTGTCATTGTTTTGGTTGGCATTCTGTCAGAGTGGCCCCCAGACGCCCTCGGTGCTAAAGCATTGAGAGCCAGGTCACTCCTGGTCCTTCCCCCTTGATCTTCTGTCTTTTATTTTGCCATCACTGGCTCTTCTTTTTTGTAAAGTCTATAACTCACCACTCTCACTTGGCTTTTTTGCTCTTGGGCCTCACTGTGTGCATGCCTGTGCTGTCACCGTGGCTAATCCCCAGCCCCTTCCTGTCTCCGTGGAGCCCTGCTGAGGGCAGCGTTGACCACTTTTCTTGCTCGTTTCACCCTCTCTTCCTTCTATAGAGTCTCCAGTGTGGTCCGGCAATGCAGAGGTTGGCCAACTGGGCATTTGTCCTGCTTATGAACTGACAAGTCATTTTGTGTCAGAGTGCCCTATTTTGTCCTTTCTTTCTGGCTTTATCCCTGGGTGAGTGTCTGGGTCCTGGGATTTTACTTGGTCCTCAAAGGTTGTTGCTTGTCCCAAGTTGGAGCTGTTTAAGAACCATGGTAGTAGAGGTGATGCTCTCATTCTCCTAAAACTTTGTTTCCATTTCTGTGCTCTTTTTAAAATAAATTATGACAAAGTTTTTGTGAAACACAGATAGCAACCACCTCATACTTTGTTCGTAATAAATTTTGCTTGAATACATTTATTTTAACTCTGACTTTGGCAGTGTTGATCCTTCCTCCACTGGGTGCTTTGTATCTCTTCTTGTATGAGTACGTAATACCTATAAGAGGTTAAGATTCCCAGTTTTTACAATGGTCTGATTCAAACCCTAGGATGGGGATATCTTAGTTTGGAGAGGAAGCTGCACATGATTGCCATTTGTGTGAACTCTGAAGTGAGATTACCTAGGTTCAAATACAAGCTGTACTGTATATTAGTAGTATGGCCTTGTGCATTTTATACTCACTGTTCCTCAGTTTCCTCATCTGTAAGATGAGGTTATAGCATTGACCTGGAAGATTAGGTGGGTTCGCATTTCTAAAGGGCTTAGAGGGTGCTAGATATACCCTAACAGTCCATGTGTGTCTTCAGTATAATGTCCATGCTTCTCAAGCAGACTTTGAGCAGGTCCAGCTGTGTGACTTAGTTGTAGTAACTAGCATAAAGCCCAGCACGTAGTTTCCACTCAGATTTGTTGACTTGATACATGAATGTATAAATAAATAGCAAACACTTTATTAAAGCTCATTAATTCTTTTTTTTTTTTTAACGTTTATTTATTTTTGAGACAGAGAGAGACAGAGCATGAATGGGGGAGGGTCAGAGAGAGGGAGACACAGAATCTGAAACAGGCTCCAGGCTCTGAGCCGTCAGCACAGAGCCCGACGCGGGGCTCGAACCCATGGACAGTGAGATCGTGACCTGAGCCGAAGTCGGACGCTTAGCCGACTGAGCCACCCAGGCACCGCAAAGCTCATTAATTCTTTAAATTAGTTTTTATTGAGTACATTGTCCTTCTGAGCTCAAGTTCTCTCTTCTTGGGGTGCCTGTTTTAGTTACTGAATTTTCATTGATTTAATTATGATCTGTTGTTGATGTTCTTTATGGCCATAATAGGAACAACCAGTAGCTACTAGACGATTCACTTAGCAATTTAACAAGAAGTGGCTTTTGGTTCTGAGTTGTCTACCAAGTATAATGTATCTAAGACAATAATGTGTGTGGTTTCATTATAATCTGTATGTTGTTAAACATGCATAGTTTCTGAAATTATGAAAATTCATTGCTGTTTGTCTCCTAATGCTTTATTTCAATTTAATTTGTTCTTTAAAAATTTTTGTTTTTAATATTTATTTATTTTTGAGAGGGACAGAGACAGAATGCGAGTGGGTTAGGGGCAGAGAGAGAGGGAGGCCCAGAATCCAAAGCAGGCTCCAGGCTCCGAGCTGTCAGCACAGAGCCCGATGCGGGGCTCAAACTCATGGGCCGCGAGATCATGACCCCAGCCGAAGTTGGACGCTCAACCGACTGAGC